>NC_057803.1:208050241-208052411 GCF_018294505.1 Triticum aestivum | reverse complement strand
GGCGGCGGCGAGCTGACAGGTGGCGGGCGTGGAGTGGCTGGCGGTGGCGGCGGACGTTGTCCGGCTCCGCCCGGACACGTCCGGAGCGGCGGATCTGGGATTTTTTTAGGGTTAGGGGGGACAGGATCCGCGAATTTAGAATGGGGGGTGTATATATAGGCCTAGAGGGAGCTAGGAGAGTCCAAATGAGGTGCGGTTTTTGGCCACGCGATCGTGATCGAACGCTCTAGGACATGGAGCAGAGTTTGGTGGGTTATGGGCCAAATTGGAGGGGTGTTGGGCTGCAACACACACGAGGCCTTTTCGGTCCCTCGGATAACCGTTGGAGTATCAAACAAAGTCCAAATGGTACGAAACTTGACAGGCGGTCTACCGGTAGTAAACCAAGGCCGCTTGGCAAGTCTCGGTCCAATCCGGAAATGTTTAATCCCCACACACGAAAGAAAGATAGAAAAGACCACCGGAGGAGAACAAAGCACCGGAATGCAAAACGGACAACGGGGAAAATGCTCGAATGCATGAGATGAACACGTATGTAAATGCAATGCACATGATGACATGATATGAGATGCATGACAACGACAACAACATACGGAGACAAAGACCCGAACCCGAGAAAATAAATTAACGTAACACCGGAAACGGCAAGAGTTGGAGTACAAATAGGGAAAGTTACATCCGAGGTGTTAGAGGTAGGTATCACAGCATAGGCATAGCAAAAGAGCAAGCAACTAGCAAGCAAAGATAGAAGTGATTTTGAGGGTATGGTCATCTTGCTTGAGATCCTGCAAGGAAGAAGAATGAGTCATGAAGAAGACACACGGATGAAGTCGAACGGATCCTCACAACTCCGGAACGGAACCAAAGCTCACGAGAAAGGCAACCCAGAAAGAAGCAAACAACATAGTAAACAACCACCACATGAGCATGGCATGATGCACAACCAAGTATGATGCATGTCCGGTTTAAATATGCATGGCATGGCAAAGTGCACAAGCAATCCTACAAATTAAGTGGAGCTCAATATGCAAGGAGTTGCATCTTGACGGAACACCACATTCAAGTTATTTAGATTCGATCTTGTTTATGTACCCAACAATATTAAATGTTGTTAAACATGGCAAGATGGTGAGGCATAACAAAACTACACCATCTAAACAATTTAAATGGGGTCGGATATAACAAATAACGAATCCGGTAAATCCCCATATGCATTTAGCAAATTAATGCAAACAACAAATTAAACATTCTTGATGTTGTTAACATGATGCGGATGACATGTGCAAGTTTATGCAATTTTATTAAAAGTTGACAAGAGCATTAAGAAGCATTTGTCATCGTGGCGGAAACAAAAGGGGTGCCACGGCAACGATAACGGAAAACGGTGCCATGACAACATTCCGGTTCCCGGTAACTCGGTTGAGATACCGATGCAAAGGAGAAGTGTGCGGATGCGTGCAAAAGATGGTGGGGCGCTCCCGGATTCCGGGTGTCCCATGAGTTGGCGACAAGGAAACGAGTGACAATTTGAATAGGGTGCAAAACACGAGCATCTCAAGCATCGCAAACATACGTTCACGGACGTTGTGACGCCCGGGTAATTAAGCTACAGTAATCCCCGCTAATGATGCCATGACACCTCGGTTACTGTGGATAATCTCGCGTTAGTTCGAAACGATTCATATTCAAAATTTGAATTTAAGTTAAACAATTAAAGTTTTCAAAAGTCGAAACTAAATTGTTCCTAATGTGTCTAGTAATCCTTAGTAAATATTGGTGGATAAATTATCTTTTAATAAAATATTTAAATGCACTAAAGTAATAGAAATGACAGCAAAAACAATTAATTAGATGCCTTTTATAAAGTTATAATAATAAAACTAAATTAGTAGTGTGCCAAAATAATTGTGGCAGTGGACTAATTAGTAATACTAATTTAGGTGCTGACTAGGTATTTTATGAAACTAAAATAAAAGAAACTTTAAATGAAAACATTAAAGAAAATAAGTAAAAACAAAAAAAAAGAAAAGCAAACCCCCCATCACTGGGCTTCGGCCCAGCAGGCCACCAGCCCAACTGGGCAAAGGCCCAACCGGCCGGCCCACCCCACTCCCTTAACCCCCTGGTGCCGAAACCCTAGGCACCGACACCCCCCCACTCCCCGTACTCG
>NC_057803.1:208049215-208049802 GCF_018294505.1 Triticum aestivum | reverse complement strand
TTCTGGATCGGGGCATGGAACCGCCGTTGCCAGCCACGATCGCCGGAGCCACCCCCTCGTCTACCTCCACCTCGCCGGACGCCTCTTCATCATCTCGTCCCCGCCGCCCGAAGCTCCTCCACCCCGACCCGACGCCGCCGCCCGTCGTCGTCGGACCACCTCGTTGGACCGCCTTCGTCGCCCGCTTCCTCGTCCTCCTCCTCGACGGCCTCACCAGGCCTCGTCGTCCCCCTTCTCTCCTCGCACGTGAGGACCCCTTCTCCTTCCCTCCTCTGCCCTCGCTCCCGCACGGTCCCCGTCCTCGTCCTCGCTCGCCTGGGGCACACTCGAACCCGCGGTCACCGCGCCCCCATCTGTCCCGCGCTGCGTCTCGCTGCCGTCGTCGCCCCGTTCCCCTCCGCGCGGGCGCTCGCGCTCACAGCGCGTCGACCACGCCCGTCCATCACGGCGCCCACCATGTTCACTGGCCACGCTCGCGGGCCTCTGGCCGTGCCAGTTGTCGCGCGCGCTCGCCCAGCCGCGGCCCAGTGCGCGCCCGCTCACACCACCGCACCTCGCTGTGCCGCCCCGCTCCGGCCACTGTCACC
>NC_057803.1:208043718-208047950 GCF_018294505.1 Triticum aestivum | reverse complement strand
AGGGCAGGTTGAGACCACCTAGGAGACAGGTGGGCCTGGCCTTGTTCGGCATTCGCGGATACTTAACACGCTTAACGAGATCTTGGTATTTGATCTGAGTTGGCTACGAGCCTATACGCACTAACCATCTACGCGGGAGTAGTTATGGGTATCCCGACGTCGTGGTATCAGCCGAAGCACTTCAGACGTCAGCGACGGAGCGGCGCGCGCCGAATTGGACTGGAACGCCACTAGGCTAGGTCTGCTTTCGGCCGCCCACGCAACGTGCAGGTGTGCTCAGGGCGATGGGCCCAGACCCCTGCGCGCTTAGGTTTAGACCGGCGTGCTGGCCTCTCTGTTTTGCCTAGGTGGGGCTGCGACGTGTTGATCTTCCGCGGCCGGGCATGACCCAGGAAAGTGTGTCCGGCCAAATGGGATCAAGCGTGTTGGGTAAGTTGGTGCACCCCTGCAGGGAAGTTAATCTATTCGAATAGTCGTGATCTTCGGTAACAGGACGACTTGGAGTTGTACCTTGACCTTATGACAACTAGAACCGGATACTTAATAAAACACACCCTTCCAAGTTCCACAGACAACCCGGTGATCGCTTTTCTACGGGGCGACGAGGAGAGGATCGCCGGGTAGGATTATGCTATGCGATGCTTCTTGGAGTTGCTACTTGGAGATGCTACTTGGAGGACTTCAATCTACTCTCTCCTACATGCTGCAAGATGGAGGCTGCCAGAAGCGTAGTCTTCGACAGGATTAGCTATCCCCCTTTTATTCTGGCATTCTGCAGTTCAGTCCACCGATATGGCCCTTTACACATATCCCCATGCATATGTAGTGTAGCTCCTTGCTTGCGAGTACTTTGGATGAGTACTCACGGTTGCTTTTCTCCCATCTTTTCTCCCTTTCCCTTCTACCTGGTTGTCGCAACCAGATGCTGGAGCCCTGGAGCCAGACGCCACCGTCGACGACGACTACTACCCCGGAGGTGCCTACTACTACGTGCAGCCCGCTGACGACGACCAGGAGTAGTTTAGGAGGATCCCAGGCAGGAGGCCTGCGCCTCTTTTGATCTGTATCCCAGTTTGTGCTAGCAATCTTATGGCAACTTGTTTAACTTATGTCTGTACTCAGATATTGTTGCTTCCGCTGACTCGTCTATGATCGAGCACTTGTATTCGAGCCCTCGAGGCCCCTGGCTTGTATTATGATGCTTGTATGACTTATTTTATTTGTAGAGTTGTGTTGTGATATCTTCCCGTGAGTCCCTGATCTTGATCGTACACATTTGCGTGCATGATTAGTGTACGATTGAATCGGGGGCGTCACAAGTTGGTATCAGAGCCGACTGCCTGTAGGAATCCCCCTTCCACACTCCTTGGCCGAAGTCGAGTCTAGACGTTGCAAAAACTTTTACTAACATGGCTGTGTGGCCCATGGGCCCACGTCGCCATCGGGTGGTAGTAGGATCTTTTACTCCTCGACCTATACTCTGGGACTCTGATCTCTCTACTATTCGGGTTAAATGAATTTGCTAACTCTAAGATTAGGATCTCGTGATCGCATCCACCCGAAGAGCCCCTTATTGCAGAGGATCGCCTGCTACATCAGAAGATTCCGAAGATACTCTCTGATGTTCTCTCGAGACTTGTGCCCATCACTTTGGCTATTCCTGACCACCGATAAATCCGTATGGATAACTACTTACACTTGCCATTCATACGATCATCCCCCATTGATCTTGTTATTACAAGATACCCCGAAGTTTTCTCTATTGTTCCGAGAATACTTTGTGCCTACTGCCTAGCAGTTCTTTGCCACATGAATACCCCTTCGAATAAATCCTCGCACTTGTCGAGTATCCGCTCATCCCCAGTTGTTCATGTGTTTCACAAAAGTCTTCGAAATAATATTCGATCTTCCGAAAATCCTCTGGAGCCTTTGGCTCTTGAAATTCTTGCTTGCTTGCATTATGGTTAATCCCATAAGTCTCGTAGTCTTAATGACATTCATTGTCATTATCATTTTGAGTCTGTTGACTCAATATGTTTGCGAACACACGCAATCATCATTGATCCTTATAAATTACCTTTCCGGCTGAGCTTCCATTCTTTTAACTGGAGTTGGTTCTCGACCAATCCAATTGTCGTTGGTTGTACCCTAAGGCTATTCAACTTATCCATCCCTAATCAGAGCATTGCTTTTGATCCCTTGATTTGGAAATCATAATTCCTTTGCCTTTGACAATTGAGTTAGTCAGTTGTTTCTATAATCTGATCTCCTTGCATTCTTCTTCCTCTAGTTGAGTACCGATACTCATATCAGATCCCTTGTGGACCATCAAGTCCTTTGTTGGATTTATCTGACAACGCCCTTCATATTCAATAACCTTGTGAGCCTTTCCTCGGATACATAATGCCTTTGGTAAATTGTATCCTCTGCTTTTCTCAACCATGCTCTGCCATCGAGTTTGTGTTATTTCCTCTTGAAACTTGTGGTATATGTTTCTAAGAAGCCCCTATGGGTTGAACATATGCCTTCTCTAAACCGTGTGAACCCGAAAGTTTTCACGAGTCATACCCTTCTGGTGCTTCACCAGACAAAATTTCAACACTACAACTTCATCGAACGTGAGAAGTGAATGAAAGGTTATGCATTGGAGAAGTGGGAGTCGACCTTGAACTTGTTTTCATGCCCATGGACGCGATATATATCCTATCATGAAAGCTTCTTGTAACAATAACTATTTCCTTGATAACTAACCTATGGTATCTGTGAATTTATCCCTTGCAACCGTGGTTCCGACCATGATTGTTCTTCTTTGATCTCATTTCTCGGACAAGTTAAAACAATTGTCTTCTATGGATCAATACACCAGTCCAACCTTTACTTTGATCTTGTGTAAAGTATTAACCCCCTGGTATCTCGAGATTATCATGGAACTGCATAACTTTTTATGAGTTCTTCATCAAGTGCTACCTTCCCACCGATTTCAATTTTTCGCGAGCTCTGAGTTATTGAACACTCAAAGACACCGATAACTGAACCGAGTCCGCTCTTCGGTTCAACAACTCTTCAGTAAGCTTCTATAAGTATGAGTTTGTACCCGATCACGCCATTCCTAGCCTGTTTGGCTATATCATTGTCGTGACGATTCTAACTGTGCTACCTGGTCCTTATTCTCGGAGCACCAATTTTCGACGATGAACTAACCTTACGTCGATCCTCATCGTCATATCATTTCGCTTGGAACAACAAGCTTGGTTTCGAGTTTGTGTCATACCCTTGGTTCCAATAACCTTTCACTTCATCATTACTTTGACTTGATGTCGTCGCCGATCGATTACATCTTCATGAACTCTCGCAACAAAGGTGTCGTGATCGTCAACATTCTGAGCTCATCCAGGATATCAATTGGATTCATGATAAGAAATACCATCCTGGCCTCGATGAATTGTATTATCATCGACCACTTTATTGCCTTCCCACCAACACAAGCTTGTTCATGTTTGGTGTTATACCTTGAGTTCCTTGCTGTCCAGCAAATGATCTTCCTTACCTCGGAAGTATTACCATCTCTTTTTGTCAAGAATGTGGTGAGAATTTCACCACCTCTTAATAATTCTTGATATCATAATACTTCTTGCCATCTTCGTTCACTCCTTGGTCCCCGTATTGTTTTCAACCGGAATACCGACAATGGAGCTATGACGTGTGAATTCAAAACTTCTAGCAACCCTATTGCTTTGAAGTGAATGGGCGATAGTTCATTCTAAGTCCTTCGCTAATTGAATCACCATTCTGACATTGGTCGTGCAACCCAACCCATATTTCGGGCGCACATTTCAACCAATGTTTAATTGTGTATGTTTTCCTCGAGCATACTTCCTTATATCATTTGATCTGGCAAATGTTATCTCCTTGTTCACTTAATGGTGGAAATCCATCTTTTGGGGAATCTCGGCGAATTGCCGTTGAGTTCACCAGACACCTCCTTGTCCACTCCTTGGGTTAATGATGAACTCTTGTTAATGGAAGTCACTTCATAGTTCATTTCCCGAGAATCTTATAGTGTCATCCCATCAATTGGTGTTGCACCTTTCTTCCCAGGCATCCTGAGCCTGAGGTATCCTGACACCAATCATACCTGAATCTCCGTCAGATATGATGGTTAGGACAACTTTCCAAGAGTTATGATATTGATCCTTTGATGACCCGGTAACATGATGTCATGCCTAGCACCC
>NC_057803.1:208041931-208043285 GCF_018294505.1 Triticum aestivum | reverse complement strand
AAGATATTCCTGATGGATCCTTCGTGTTACCAAAGTCTGATCTTCACACGAAGACCATGTCAAGGCTATCTCGAAGCATGTCAATGGTACTCCGATTTTCAACAGGAACATTTGAAGCACGATGCTAAATTTTATTTATCATTTATCCTAACTCCGTTGTATGGGTAATGTCAGGATATTTCTCTCCCCTTTCCTGAAGGGTTTTCTACGTTATATCCTATCATGGATATCATCCTCTGCTTGTCCTTGGGAAGGAATTACCCCTGAAATATGTGTGTATACACATTTTCCTCCCCATTGTTTTGATTAAACCTGGAAATCACCTTTCCTTTCCATTGGTTTATTTAAACCTTTCTATGATCTATATGATATAAACAGTAATAATTCCCTACTTGTGCAAACACCTTGGTGTACAACTCGGTCAGTGAGACCCTATTACTTTTGTTGATGACATTTCGGTAACCACCGATGGACGGGAACTTTGCCTATTAGTCCGCCTCGTCCAACGAGCAGGAAAATGGTTCTCTTCGTCCCTCGCCCTTGGTATCGACGTTGTTGCCGACTTAATCGACAGGCTACCCTCTGACATGCCTTGCTTGCATGATCGCGCAAGACGTCTCCGCCCTTCCTACTTTTAACCCACATGGTGGGCCATAACCCACAGTTCCACCAGGATCGAAACCTGACTCTCCTGTACACCCTCATGTTTCCAAAGTTATTCCTCGCGCGTGGACTCGTAAGTAATTCATGAGCCACCTTTCCGACGAGATCATCAATTCTGGCATCGGACACAATAATTATCCCGTTGCTTTGAAACCACTTTCACCTTCTGACTAGGCCTTGAACGATTGCCTGGCTGCTTGAAACTTCTTATTGTACCTCCCAACTTTACTCTCGATGTCTTTTAAATGTTCAAACTCGAGAGGTACTCATATGCTCATTCATGGGTTAATCCCAGATTATAACACTTATAACATTCTGTCGTTGCCGACCTGCCCCGTTACCTATTCGTAAATGCGATGGAGTTCCCGAAGAAAAGAGCCGACTTCATCATGAGGACCTGAAACAGAGAAATGAAGACATCAATGAAAGGGATCAACCTCTTCGAAAGGGCAGCCAAGACCGAGAAGACTCGTTAGGTTTTTCGCTACCAACACCTTTCCCCCATTACTCCACCGCTTAAATCTCGGGACGAGATTTCTTGTAGTGGAGGAGAATTGTGACGCCCGGGTAATTAAGCTACAGTAATCCCCGCTAATGATGCCATGACACCTCGGTTACTGTGGATAATCTCGCGTTAGTTCGAAACGATTCATATTCAAAATTTGAATTTAAGTTAAACAATTAAAGTTTT
>NC_057803.1:207965275-208041220 GCF_018294505.1 Triticum aestivum | reverse complement strand
CTCCGCGCGGGCGCTCGCGCTCACAGCGCTCGACCACGCCCGTCCATCGCGGCGCCCACCATGTTCACTGGCCACGCTCACGGGCCTCTGGCCGTGCCAGTTGTCGCGCGCGCTCGCCCAGCCGCGGCCCAGTGCGCGCCCGCTCACACCACTGCACCTCGATGTGCCGCCCCGCTCCGGCCACTGTCACCGGCGCCGGGCCAGGCGCCGCCCCCCTTCACCTGTTGGCCGCAGCGCCCTACCGGGCGGGCTGGAGCCCGAGAACTGCCACCCACGACCCGTTAAGGCCCCTGTCCGAATGACAAGTGGGACCCGCCCCAGAAAACGATTAAAAAGTAATAATAAAAAGAATTAAAATTAACTAATTAATTAAGCGGCTTAATTAACTTAACTTTAGTTAACCTGCTAGTTAACTAATTAAACTATAATTAGGTAAATAAGAGAATGACAGGGGGCCCCACCCCTGTTGACCAGTCAAGCTTTGACCGGTCAACTGGGTCCCCCTTGGCCCACCTGTCAGCCTCTGGGTACACATCTGTGTACACAGAGCAGGGTACTTGTAGCATTTTAGCTTCTATTTCAAATTAAAATAAATTCAAAAAAATGATTTAAATCTTTTAAAATTAATATAAAATAAACCGTAGCTCGGATGAAAATACTTTCTACATGAAAGTTGCTCAGAACGACGAGACGAATTCGGATACGCAGCCCGTTCGTCCACCACACCCCCTAACCTATCAAACACGCAACTTTCCCCCTCCGGCTCCTCTGCCCGAAAACACGAAACACCGGGAATACTTCCCCGGGGGTTTTCCCCCCTTCACCGGTATCACCTACCGCGTTAGGGCACACCGAACACCGTGTATTGCCTTGATATATTTTGTGGTGCTTTGTTTGCTCTGTATTCATTATTTCTTCCCCCTCTTCTCTCCGGTAGACTACGAGACCGACGCTGCTGCTGACCAGTTCGACTACGGAGTTGACGACCCTCTCTCTTGCCAGAGCAACCAGGCAAGCCCCCCCTTTGATCACCAGATATCGCCTACTCTTCTCTATACTGCTTGCATTAGAGTAGTGTAGCATGTTACTGCTTTCCGTTAATCCTATTCTGATGCATAGCCTGTCATTGCTGCTACAGTCATTGATACCTTACCCGCAATCCTAAATGCTTAGTATAGGATGCTAGTGTTCCATCAGTGGCCCTACACTCTTGTCCGTATGCCATGCTATACTACTGGGCTGTGATCACTTCGGGAGGTGATCACGGGCATATACTATATACTTTACACTGTTACATTACCTGTGATACTGTTCGGAGTTGGGGGCTGAAAGGACAGGTGGCTCCATCCAGGTAGTGGTGGGCCTGAGTTCCCGACGGCCCCCGACTGTTACTTTGTGGCGGAGCGACAGGGCAGGTTGAGACCACCTAGGAGACAGGTGGGCCTGGCCTTGTTCGGCATTCGCGGATACTTAACACGCTTAACGAGATCTTGGTATTTGATCTGAGTTGGCTACGAGCCTATACGCACTAACCATCTACGCGGGAGTAGTTATGGGTATCCCGACGTCGTGGTATCAGCCGAAGCACTTCAGACGTCAGCGACGGAGCGGCGCGTGCCGAATTGGACTGGAACGCCACTAGGCTAGGTCTGCTTTCGGTCGCCCACGCAACGTGCAGGTGTGCTCAGGGCGATGGGCCCAGACCCCTGCGCGCTTAGGTTTAGACCGGCGTGCTGGCCTATCTGTTTTGCCTAGGTGGGGCTGCGACGTGTTGATCTTCCGCGGCCGGGCATGACCCAGGAAAGTGTGTCCGGCCAAATGGGATCAAGCGTGTTGGGTAAGTTGGTGCACCCCTGCAGGGAAGTTAATCTATTCGAATAGCCGTGATCTTCGGTAACAGGACGACTTGGAGTTGTACCTTGACCTTACGACAACTAGAACCGGATACTTAATAAAACACACCCTTCCAAGTTCCACAGACAACCCGGTGATCGCTTTTCTACGGGGCGACGAGGAGAGGATCGCCGGGTAGGATTATGCTATGCGATGCTTCTTGGAGTTGCTACTTGGAGATGCTACTTGGAGGACTTCAATCTACTCTCTCCTACATGCTGCAAGACGGAGGCTGCCAGAAGCGTAGTCTTCGACAGGATTAGCTATCCCCCTTTTATTCTGGCATTCTGCAGTTCAGTCCACCGATATGGCCCTTTACGCATATCCCCATGCATATGTAGTGTAGCTCCTTGCTTGCGAGTACTTTGGATGAGTACTCACGGTTGCTTTTCTCCCATCTTTTCTCCCTTTCCCTTCTACCTGGTTGTCGCAACCAGATGCTGGAGCCCTGGAGCCAGACGCCACCGTCGACGACGACTACTACCCCGGAGGTGCCTACTACTACGTGCAGCCCGCTGACGACGACCAGGAGTAGTTTAGGAGGATCCCAGGCAGGAGGCATGCGCCTCTTTTTGATCTGTATCCCAGTTTGTGCTAGCCATCTTATGGCAACTTGTTTAACTTATGTCTGTACTCAGATATTGTTGCTTCCGCTGACTCGTCTATGATCGAGCACTTGTATTCGAGCCCTCGAGGCCCCTGGCTTGTATTATGATGCTTGTATGACTTATTTTATTTGTAGAGTTGTGTTGTGATATCTTCCCGTGAGTCCCTGATCTTGATCGTACACATTTGCGTGCATGATTAGTGTACGATTGAATCGGGGGCGTCACAGACGTCGCCTCGAGGTTATACCTTTGAAGCGTGCGGTATTGCGGCGGTTCGAGTTCGTAGTGGAAGTAGTGGTACTTGCGGATCGTAGTGGAAGTAGAGGTTCACGAGTCAAAGAGGAAGTAGACGTTCATGAGGTCGTCGTGGAAAGTAGCGGTTCACGCGACGGTAGTTGAACTTGACGTTTGCGTTACACGGGTCTTCGACGACGGTCGTCGTACATGGTTTGGAGTGGTACTTGCATCTTCGGACTTGTCGGTCTTGTCATCTCGAAGGGGTGCTAGACGGTCTTCGCGATTCCGAAGGCGATGGTAGAGGTACAAACGTTCTCGCGGTACTTGGGTCATCGTGGAACTTGGCGCTTGCGGTATTGATAGCTCGAAGGGGTACTTGGCGGGTCCGAGGTCTCCGGCCGTAGTGGTTCTTGATGATACGGGTAGTCGAACATGACGAAAAACGGGTCTTCTCGGGAACTTGATGCATCCGAATTCCTCCGATTTGTAGTGGTACTTGGTGCTCGCGGTTCCGATCCAGTGGTGCATGCGTCCACGGTGACACTGCATGGTGCAAGGAGGCGACGACTTGGGTGGTTTTGTCCAGGACTCGGACAGCTGTTGTAGGAGCTCGATGGGGCTTGCTGCTGCTCGTTTCCTTCAACATGTGACAGACCGAAGGCGCAGCAGCACTGAACGACAAAGTGGACGTGCTACTGGTGCCTTGTGGAGGCAGCGAGGCTGGAGAGGCGCAGCAGCGAAGCAAGGTTCGCGAGCATAGGAGGGAGTCACGGCGCTGGTGCACAGGGGCCAGCTCCCTGGTGGTACTCCGGCGAAGGCGGCCGGAGCGTTGCTAGTCAACGGGCGCGACACAGCTGTGCGCACCGGGAGGCGGGGTTCCGACGGGCAGGGCCGGAGACGAGGTGCAGAAGGGCGGCGAGGGGCTCGGCGACGGGGACACCTGAAACTGCTGCTGGTGGTGCTCGGCGGCGGCAGAATTGGAGGCGGGGCGGCTAGTGATGGAGGGTTGATGGGAGGAGGAAAAGGATCGGGCACGGGGATCCTCCTCTGGTGCATTGCAAGGAGAGCGAGAGGTGGGAGAGATGGGAGATGGGGATCGGGCTGCGGGTCGAGGAGGCGGGCTAGCAAGCCAACGGAGGAGAAGGAACGCGCAAGGCTCCAGGCGGCGCTGGGAGGATCGGGCGCAGCGCGTCGCTGGAGGGAGTATGAGTGGAATCGGGCACAGGGCTGGCGGCGCAAAGGAATAGAGAGGAGGGGGTGCAGGGGATCGAGTGAGGGAGCGCTAGGGTTAGACGGGGAGTGGGCCTTGGGAGGCCGGCCCAGTATAGAGGGGCTGCGCCTAGGGGGAGGGCGCCGGCTGGGCCTAGAAGGAGAATGGGCCTGCTGCTCTCTCTCACTCCTCTCTGATTTACTTTAACAAAAAAACAAATAGAGAGAAGAAAGAAAGAAAAGAGAGGGTTAGGGAAAGAATATTTCAGAAAATAAAATATTCTTGGAGCGCCGGAACTTTGCAAAAATCGAATAAAATGGTTTGGCAATATTTTAGAGATAGAAAAATAATTCAAGTTTGAATTAGATTCAAACTTGAGCCATTTTTGAATCCAACCAAAACAAGTCCAAAGGATCTGAAAATTGGAGGAGGTGTTCCTGGCACGGTCTAGAATTTATAGGAAAAAATGGACATTAATAGAGAAGGGGAAAATGGGACTATCAAAAGATAGGAAATAGAAGGAAAGGAGAAGGAGAAGATGCATGGGACGAAGGCATGGGGAAATATTTTGCAAGTGTGTTCATGGGTGATTCGGAAAATGGAATATTTAATATAGCTCCCTAATATCGGGAGGATATGTTATAAAGAGAACTCACCATGTGAATTCCCTCAATTTAAATGGATCGAAGATCCATACGATTTATTTAGTTGATATGAGATGCAAAGATTAATGACATGATGTCATGATGACATGATGCAATGCACATGATGCAATGAACCAAAACAAATCACACGACAACACTCGGAAACATGGAAGGCGTCTGAAGCTCCGGTCTTGGGGCGTCACATAGGGTCCGTGAAATACCGCTGCAGACGAGGAGTGATCTGAAAGTACCACACCACTTTTCGAGGAGCTTTCTTCCTCTTCTTGTATCGAGTGACGCCACACACCGGACATATGGTAGACTCCACGTGCTCGTCCCGATAAATGATGCAATTGTTCATGCACACATGGTATTTCACGTGCGGTAAATCCAGGGGACACACGATTTTCTTAGCCTCCTAGAAAATGGTCGGGCACTTGTTCCCCTTGGGAAGATGTTCGTGCCAGAATGGCATGTTCTCGTCGAAGCATGCGTCGGTCATTTTGTGTTTTACCTTCATATCCAGAGCCATGAGAATTACTTTCAGGCGGGTATCCTCGGGCCTGCATCCTTCATACAATGGAGTAACCACGTCTATCTCCAGTTGATCCAGCTTGGCTTTCTCTCGGGCGGCAGCTCTTGCGGTATCCGTCTGCTTGAGAAGCAACTCTTGAATATGAGGGTCCTGCACCCAGCCCATCGATGGTCCACCGTCATCTGCTCCGGCATCTTCATCTTCATGATCATGCCCTTCGTCTGCTCCGGCATCTTCCTCATCATCATGTCCGGGATCTTCTACATGATGACTATGTACTGCATCTACTTCGTGATCATGTCCTGGAGATTCTTCGTCTTCTCGCCCGCCCTCGGCGCGGTTGTCTTGCCGCCCTTCCTCATCTCTTGCCCGACCCCCATGTACGACTTCATAGTCATCTTCATCACCTTGCCACCGATATCCATCCATGAAACCACGCAAGAGGAGGTGGTCCCGCACCTGTATGGAATCCGGGTCCATAAGGCTCTTCAGCTTGCATCTTCGACAAAGACATCTTATCTCCGTCTCGTTCTTTTGAAGCATCTCGGCCTTCGCGGAGCTGAAAAACCTATTCACGATGCCTTCGGTCATCGTGCGGACCATGGTCGCCTGCGGGGTAGAGCAAAACAATATTTTAGAACCAAATTTTTTTGACATGACTTTGCCTAAAAATAGGACCAAAAAGAATGCATAGTGCCAAATTCTCACCGAAACCGAAATGAATCAACATTCCGGCAAAATATTGGCAACTATCGCATTTCAAATACCGGTACCTGCAAACACAAACATATGCAACACCACAAACATATGCAACACCACAAATATACGTAGATCTAGGCCATAAAAAGTGCATGTGCACATTGTTGGAGGGAGAAAAAAGTAGATCTACAACATAAAGAAAGCTTTCCCCTTACTTACCTATCAAAAAAAGGAAATTTAACCACTTAATTTGGGTGAATCTATGGTGCAAATGAGGTGAGGAGGAGGAGGCAACCGAGACAAGCTTGGAGGAGGAGGTGGAGAGAATGAAGTGGGGAAAGTGAGTGTGGTAGGTGGTTGTCCAAAATATCTAGCTGCTCTCAGGTTACCAATGGCGCACCACCTAACAATGTGCCATTAGTAACCCTGGTTACTAATGGCACACCTATTACGTGGTGCGCCATTACTAGTTTATCAAAAAAATAAAAAAATAATTGTTAGTAGTGGCGCACCGTGGTTGTGGTGCGCCATTACTAGTTTGAACTAGTAATGACGCACTACACCCTGGTGCGCCATTACTAGTTTTGAAAAAAAGTAAAAAAATTGTTAGTAGTGGCGCACAGAGTGTGTGGTGCGCCATTACTAGTTAAAACTAGTAATGGCGCACTATGCCCTGGTGCTCCATTATCAGTTTTGGAAAAATTAAAAAAATTGTTAGTAGTGGCGCACCGTGGGTGTGGTGCGCCATTAGTGATATGGACACTAATGGCGCACCTACACATGGTGCGCCACTGCTATATAGCAGTGGTGCACCACATATGTGGTGCGCCATTAATGTCCATATTAGATATAGCCCTTTTCCTAGTAGTGTAAAGTAGTAGTAGTGTCATCATCCTCGCCCAGAGATCCTTTCTCGACTCCCTGCGAGAAAGCAGTCCCAGATCCATACTATCCATTTCTCATCTCAAGTATCCAGTTCAAGTTGTATCGATCGGGATACAACTCCGAGTGTCCGTTACCATAGGACAGGCTATCGATAGATGTTTTCTTCCCTGCAAGGGTGCACTAACTTAGTCAACACACTCAATCAACTCCGACTGGACTCACCATTAGGTCAGAACCACCCTCGGTTGATCAACACAGTGCAGTCCTACCTAGGCTCGTCAGAGAGGCCAACACGCCGGTCTACATCCTAAGCGTGCAGGGGTCTTGGGCCCATCGCCCTTTGCACTCCTGCATGTTGCGCACAGGGCCAGTGAGTAGACCTAGCCCCCTTATACAAGGCGAGGCGTTCCAGCCCAACCCGACGCGCGCTGCTCCATCGTTGACATCCATTGAGCTTTCGGCTAATACATACGACGCAGAGGAGCCATACTTATTCCTGCATGATGGTTCGTGCTATCAAGCCAGAGGCCCCTCGGATCAAATATCCAAATCGTAGTGGATTATGAACGCGCGGAAATGAGCAGAGACTCACGATCGATATGAACCCGTCGCCCTGTGTCGAGGACTCACGGCAAGGGCTAAGAATTCCCGGCCGCGCCTCGTAACTATCTCACGGGCACCTTCTAGGTCAACCCGACTCCACATCACTCACAATTAAGCTCGCACGGGTACCCCTCGGGGCCGACTCGTCTTTAGTAACATGGTTCAGTGTAAAGTCATAGTAACCATACTAATCGTGTGTCTAACACCAAGGGGAACCCTGAGGAATCACCTTCGATGGAATTCCACCTGATGTTATCGTCAAGGTGAACGAAGGAGGCATCACCCTCGAGGTCCACTCTTGAGGAGTTGCACAACAGTGTCATTATCAGGAGTGGAGAACGATGAATCACCCTCGATGACCATAATCGATGAACTAACCTACAAGGTTAACATCAGGAGTGCTGATGAGGTGTCACCCTCGACACTCGATAGCAACCCAGTAGTGTCGAGCAACTAAGGGAAAAGTGATGTGCGGTGCCGGTGACTGGTCTTTGATCCTGTTGATCGGGTCTTCTGATAATGCAGTGGGGTAGTCGGGACAAACAGTTTAGGATAAGCAGGTAGGTAACAACAGTAGGTTATAATAAACAGGCTATGTAGCAGAAGTAGGATAACAGTAGCAGCAACAGATTCTAATGCAAGCTTAAGAGAGATAGAGTAGGCGATATCGGTATGCTGAAAAGGGGGGTTCTTGCCTGGAAGTTTTGCTGTAAAGGAAGAAGGGTCGTCGGGGACGTGGTCGATCATAGGGGCAACATCGGTCTCGGGGTCTACCGGAGATAAGAGGGGGAAGAAACAATAAATATAAAGCAAACAAAGCATCATAAAGCATACCATGATAAATACGCGGTGTTAGGGGTGAACTAACGTAGTGCTAGACGTTGCAGAAGGAGAGGGAAACATCCAAGGATGATTTCCCAGCGGTAAATGGATTCCAGACATACGAAAGAGAGGGGACGGTTCCATGTTTAGCATGCTAGGGGCATGTGACAGATGAACGGGCTGGTATTCAGATTCATTGTATTTCTCTGAGCAAGTTTCATGGAGAAAACATTTTCATCCGAGTTGCGGTTTATTATCTACGATTTTCTAATGTTCTAAAAGTTTTCTGAAATTATTTAAATTAACAGAAAATGAATATGACGTCAGCATGACATGGAGATGACGTCAGCAGTCAACAGCCGCACTGACCAGGTCAAACCTGACCAGTGGGGCCCACATGTCAGCCTTTGTTAATTAACAGAGTTTATATTAAACTAAACTGAGGTTAAATAGTTACTGGGCCCCACATGTCAGTCTCTAATTAGTAACTAATTAGGTTTTAATTAATAAAACGTTTGCTAAACTAATTATGCGGTGGGGCCCGCATGTCAGCGTCACTGGGCTGCCCAGTCAGCATGTTGACTGGGTCAACCCAGTCAATGGGGCCCGTGGGGCCTGACGTTAGTGACCCGGAGGTGGGCCTAGTTGTGCCACGCCGGCGCCATCGCCAGAGCAATGTCGGCAAGGCAAAACGCGGCAGCGCAACCACGGGGTTCATCAGAAAAAGACTATAGGGCACAAGGAAGAGCGCGGCTAGGCGCGTTCGAACGGCCACTCGACCACATGTTGAATGGTGGTCGCTGGAGCGGCTAGTGTGGCCGGAGCTGGGAGCTACGGAGTCGCTGGCAGCGACGCACTCGGGTGAGCTACGACAAAGGCGATGGGGTGCGTTCGTGAGGGAACTGAGAGGCTGGCCAAGGCGTATGCATTGCAGCGAGGCTAACGGTCGCGAGCCCTTGACCATTTGGTCTCCAAAAGCATGACGGCGGTGAGCGAAGGTGGCGACGTGTTCGGGCGCTCGTTGAGGTAGGTGCTGAGGGGCACGGGGAGGGAAGCTGGTGGCACGGGCGGCTTTAGCAAGCAGTCCTAAGCACGCTCGTGTGCTCGGGTACGATGCCCACACCGACTGTGGCGAGCTATGCGACTGAGCGGCGTTCGGGCGGCGACAATGATGGATCCGTGCGGGGGAGCGAGGGGAGAGACGCGGTGGCTCACTGGGAGCCGTAGGGAAGTGGCAGCATGCTCCGAGAGGCTTGTCCGAGGCATACGGTGGCGGCGGCGGAGATGGCCGCAGGAGGAAGAAGTGGTCATCGTGATCGCGGTGGTGGCTCCCTTCTCGCTCCGGCTGGTGCAGAGGGAGTAGCTGAGGACAGCACGTCATTGTGGCATGGTGAGGCGGCGGAGAGCTGATGGTGGGTGCGGGATCGACAGAGGACGGTGACGAGCTCTTGGGCGAGATGGGAAAAAGGGAGAGACAAGGCACATGTGAGCGAGTGAAGGGGCTGGGTGGAGTGGCAGGGCAAGTGGGAGGGGAGAGGGGAGCCAAGGCGTCGGGGTCCTTATCCCCCTCGACGCCGGTGTGCTGGTGTGGCGGGGCGCGCTCGGCCGTGCGCCTGGTCGGTTGTACCGGAGAGGGAGAAGGCGACCGGGGGAGTCTAGTGATGGGCCGGCTTGGGTGGGCCAAGGCCCAAGGGAGGCAATGGGGGCGCTCTCTCTCACTCTCTCACCTCTTTTTTTACATTCTTTTTTAACTTTTATGTTTTCTTTTATTTTTAGAAAGCAAAATAGTTCTATAAAAACTAATCTTCCACCTAAAATACCATTTTAACTTAGGCCACTGATGTAATTGACTTGGCACCAAAATAAAGTACTTTTGTATTTTTTATAAATTAAAAATCATTTAAATAAATGATTTAGCCATTGTTTTAATTAGTTTAGGGCATTTAAACACTTTGCAAAAAGTTGGTTGACCACCAGTATTAACAAGTGATTATTTGCCACATGAAGAACATATTTGTTGTCATGTATGAGAAGTTTGAATTTTGACATTAAATTTGGATTTTAATTTGAATTGTGTTTGACTGCAATTGAGGATTAGCAATAGTAAGATTGATGACATGGCCACATCAATAGGGGATTAGTGTAGCATGATTCTTCGGGTGTTACAAATCTCCTCTACTACAAGAAATCTCGTCCCGAGATTTAAGGGGTGGAGTAAGGGGGAAAGAGTTGGTTACGAAATTCTAACGATTCTTCATGGTCTTGGTTGCCCTTCTCGAAGAAGTTGATCCCTTTTGTTGATGCATTCATTTCACTGCATCAGGGCATCATGATGAAGTCATCATCCTCCCTTTAAGATCTTCACCATACTTACGAAAGGATGAGAGGGGAAAATCTATAAGGACGGGTTTTAACAAGATTGAGCATCGGACGATTAACTCAGGGGAAGAAGAATAAAGTGTCTCCCGAGTTGTTTGCATGAAACACCTCAAGAGCATTATAGGGGGATACGAAATTATCAAATGGGTAAGCAATCATTCGATACCTGAAGTAGAGTGTGAAGGTGGTTCAGAGCAATGGAAAAAGTATTGTGTCTGATACCAGAATAGATCATCTCTAGGACGGTGGCTCATGAATTACATACGAAGGCAAGTGGAAAGGATACTTCAAAATCAAGGATGTACAGGAGAGTCAGGTTTCGACCCTGTGGAACTGTGGGTTATGGGCCCACCATGTGGTTCAAAAGTAGGAAGGATGCTGACATATTGCACAGTCATGGTAGCAAGGCATGTCAGAGGATATCCTGTCAGTTATGTTGGCAACAACGTTGGTACCAAGGGCGAGGGACGAAGAGAACTATTTTCCTGCTTGTTGAAACAAGGCGGACCAATAGGCAAAGTTCTCATCCATAGGTGGCTAATGGAATGTCAACAACAATAGTAATAGGGTTTTAATGTAAGAGTTGTACACCAACATGTTTATTTAAGTAGAAGAATATTACTGCTTAGAACATATAGATCACAAGAAAGGTTTAAAGAAAACAAGGGAAAGGAAAATGTGATTATTAATTTAATCAGAACAATTGAAAGGAGAATGTGTTTAAACACAAATATTAGGAGTATATTATTCCCAAGGACAGGCAAAGGATGACATCCATGACAAGGTAGTAGATTACCTTTTAGGTAAATGGGAGAGGAAATTCAAGACGTTACCCATACAATAGGGTTTGGATAAGTGATCAAGAAACATTTAGCATTGCGCCTCCAAATGTTTTTAAAGAGGTTCGGAGTACCACAATCATGCTTTGGGATATCATTGACATGGTCATCAGGTAAAGGTCATACCTTCGGAACACAAAGGATCGATCGGAATTTCTAGAACATATCATGCTATTTTATCAGGGAAAAGATGAGGAGGTGGCCGATGGGTTCAGTAGCAATCCATCGACATGTCAAAAAGGATGTATTCCCAAAATTAATATGAACAGGTTTGTGTTGGGATTGGGGGGGGGGGCAAGAATGTTGTCGATGCTAACACAAATCATCGAGTGGCAAGTATGGTATTTCTCACCATGAATTCAATTGATATCCTGGAAGACCTCAGAACGTTGATGATGATCATGACAAATTTGTCGAGAGGTTTCATGGAGATGTAATAGATCGGCGATGACATCAAGTCAACGGAATTTTGAGGCGGAAGGTTATCGGAACTACGAATATGACACAATCTTGGAATTAGGCTTGCTGTTCAAGGTGAAATGCTATTATGAGGAAGATCGACGTAAGCTTAGCTCATTGTTGAACATTGTGCTCTGGGAAGGATCGGGTAGCACAATTAAAATTTACCACGATAATGATATAGCCGATTAGGCTAGGAATGGCTTGAAGTATTATTAAACTCGTAAGCAACGAAAATTGAACTGGAGTGGGGGATTGATTCACTTATCAGTGTGACCGGTTGACAAACAACCCAGAACCCATGAAGTGTCAATGACAGGGAAAGGTAGTGTTCATCAAAAGTTCATAAGAGTTGGTACAATGGCATGATATCCTTGAGATACTAGGGGTAATACTCAAAGGTAGATCATATAAGAGATTGGACATATGTATTGGTATGTAGAAGGCAAGCACTTCAACTTGTCCCAGAAATGGGATCAAAGAAGAACAATCTTGGTTGGAACCACAATTGCAAAGGCCAAAATCACAGATACATGATCAAATTATACCAAGGGAACAATTATTGTTACGAGAAGATTCCATGATAAGATCTACACTGTTTCCATGGGCATGAACACAAAGTTCAAGGTCGACTCCCACTTCTCCAATGCATAACATTTCATTCACTTCCCGCTTTTGAAGAAGTTGTAGCGTTGAAATTTTATTTGACCAGAAGCCAGTAGGGTAAAACCCTCATAACTTCCGAGTTCACACAGATTTAGGGAAGGCATAGGTTCAGCCCATCGGGGCATCTTAGGAACATATAACACAAGCTTCGGGAGTAAATTATACCAGCTCGAAGGTAGAGCATGGTTGACAAAAGCAGGTGATACAATTTACCAAAGGCATTATGTCTCAGGGGGAGAAATCACATTGTTAATGAATATGAAGGATATTGTCGGATAATAATCCAACTAAGGATATGGCGGTCCATGAAGGATCTGATGTGAGTATCGATACTCAACTAGAAGAAGAAAGAATGCAAAGGCATTAGATTATAGATATATATGGATAACTTCAAAGCTTGAATACAAAGGAATTACGATTTTCATATCAGAAGCAGAGCTCTGATCAAAAGATAATTGACTTGTATTGATATAGATCGACACTCAATCAAGGTTTCATTTGCTAAGAACCAGCCCATGTTCGGAGTGACGTCTGAGCCAGAAGGATGAATGCTAGGATCTGACTGAGGATTACAAGCATTCGCAACAGATTGGATGAAGGGACTGGAAACGATAGAGACATAGGATGTCAACGGATATTACTAGAAATATGGAATTAACCATAATGCTTGCACGCAAGACTTTCCAAAGAAATAGGTTGCAAAGGATTCTCGGAAGGTCGAATAGCATTTCGGGATATTTTGTGAAACACATGAATAACAAGGAATGAACAAATCCTCGATAAGTGTGAGGAATTATTCGAACATGTATTCATGTGGAAAAGGAGCTGCAAGGTAGCAGGCACAACAGATTTTTGGAATATCAAAAAGTATTTCAGGGTATCTTGTAATAAAAAGAGCAATTGGAAAAGAAGGTTTGGATAACAAGTGTATGTGGCTATCAACAGGGATTCATCGGTGGTAGGGAATTGCAAAGGTGAAGGGCACAAGGGTCTCGGGAAAACATCGAAGCGTATCATCGGAATCTTCTAGTGCACCAAGCGACCATCTGGAATGAGGGGCTCTCCAGGAGGAAGTAGTTACAAGAACCTAAGGTTAGAGTTAGTAAAATCATTAACCCGAATAGAAGGGAGATCAGAGTCCTAGAGTAAAGATGAGGAATAAAGGATCATAATACCACCCAAAGGCGACGTGGGCCGTAAGCAAAGAACCATGTCATTAAAAGTTTTGTAGTGACTAGACTTGACTTCGTCCAAGGAGTTGGAAAGGGGGCTACCTACAAGCAGTCGGCTCTAATACCAACTTGTGACGCCCCCGATTCAATCTTACACTAATCATGCAGGAAAATGTGTACGATCAATATCAAGGACTCGTGGGAAGATATCACAACACAACTCTAGACACAATTTAAAATAATACAAGCTTTATATTACAAGCTACGGGCCTCGAGGGCTTGAATACATAAGCTCGAGAAAAAATGAGTCAGCGGAAGCAACATTATTTTAGTACAGACATGAGTTAAACAAGTCTGCCTTAAGAAGGCTAGGACAAAAGCAACATCGATCGAAAAGGCAAGGCCTCCTGCCTAGGAGCCTCCTAACTACTCCTGGTCGTCAGCGTTCGTCATGTAGCAGTAAGCACCCGCGGGGTATTAGTAGTAGTCGCCGGCAGGGGCATCGGTCTCAAGGGCTCTGTCGGTGTCAAAACCGGCGGATCTCGGGTAGGGGGTCCCGAACTGTCCGTCTAAGGCGGATGGTAACAGGAGGCAGGGGACACGATGTTTTAACCAGGTTCGGGCCCTCTTGATGGAGGTAAAACCCTATGTCCTGCTTGATTTATTCTTGATGATATGGGTAGTACAAGAGTAGATCTACCACGAGATCAGAGAGGCTAAACCCTAGAAGCTAGCCTATGGTATGATTGTATGTTGTCCTATGGACTAAAACCCTCCGGTTTATATAGACACCGAAGGGGGCTAGGGTTAGACAAGGTCGGTTACAAAGGAGGAGATATACGTATCCGTATTGCCTAGCTTGCCTTCCACGCCAAGTAGAGTCCCATCCGGACACGAGACGAAGTCTTCAATCTTGTATCTTCATAGTCCAACAGTCCGGCCAAAGGATATAATCCGGCTGTCCGGAGACCCCCTAATCCAGGACTGCCTCAGTAGCCCCCGAAGCAGGCTTCAATGACGATGAGTCCGGCGCGCAGTGTTGTCTTCGGCATTGCAAAGCGGGTTCTTCTCCAATTTTCAAGTGTTCATAAGTAGTGTCCGGCTCCATAAATGTTGAACCTCTTGGCTTTTGTGCCCAATAAGGGCTTTCTCCCACGCGTTGAGTGGATACGAGGCGCCATGGCGTTTTTACATTCGCCCCCTAGCCAGATAAATAAATTGTCTATTAAAGGGATGGGGATTCTTAGATCCGATCCATACCATCCTCCCCCAACGAGAATCCATCAGAGCGCGTTTTGGAAAGATCCATTTCAGCATGGCCGACCTCCGCAGCTCCTCCTCTCGCCCCCGTAGCCCTAAGCCTAGTGATTGGGAGAGGTGCCGCACAGTCGATTAGTGGAACTGCAAACTAAGGGATTTCTCCCTCCGGCGTATATGGTGCCAGTTCGAGCCGGGCTTGCCACCTACAATGGCGGGGAGCAAGCGGAGTGCTTTCCCTGTCCCTCCATGGGGGAACGGGTCTGCCTTGTTTCTTATTTACTAAGGGGACTCGGATTTCCAATTCATCCGTTCCTCCGCGGGCTCCGGGAGTTCTAGGGCCTCCAATTACACAATCTCACCCCTGCCTCCTTTCTACATATCGCCGGCTATGTTGCTCTTTGCAAGTTGTTCCTGGGCTGCGAGGCTCACTTCGAGCAGTGGAAAAGGCTATTTTGCCTCGTCCCTCTCATATAGAGGACATCACTTTATCAAGTGGGCGGAGCCGAAATATGGCGCATCGCCGATACCGGATACCTGTCCGGTACCCCGAAGAAGTCGTCCAAAGACTGGCCTTCAGAATGGTTTTACATGGAGGACGTTCCCATTCCGGACCCTGTTCGGCGGGGTCTTCCTGAGTTCAACAATGCTCCTCTGAAGAAGCACCGAAGTTGGCGCCCACGGAGCTCCCAGGCGGAAGACAACAGAGAAGTCCTCTATCTGATGAACCGGATCAAAGCACTGGCTCAATCAGGATTGACAATAATCGAAGTTATGTCGATTTTCATAATGTAGGGAGTGCAACCACTTCAATACCGTGGGCGCCCCTTGTGGTGTTATAACGGGGTGGATGACGCCACCCGCTGCGGGCGTAAGGGTCCGGACAATGCCGCCGCTTTAGCGAAAATTCTGTCTGAATTGTTCAAGGGTGAGGAAGAGGAGTTCACCCACATCAAGCCACGGGATGGATTCTCCATGTACAATCCTCCAAGCTGGGTAAGTTATATCTCCCTGCTCCCATTTTTCCTGCATTCTTTGTCGTAAGTATTCACCTTGCCACTTTAATTTAGGAACTGCGAAAAGCCATAAAGGAGGTCAGCAACCCTTCCCCACAACCAGAGGACCCTGACCGGGCCCTCGACTCCGGACTTGAAGAAGATTCGGTTATATTCGTGGAGCTGATAGACCGTCAGTTCTATCAGTTAAGCTGCGACGATGCCATGGTGGCCATTACGGCCGACTATCCCGGACTGCTCCCTGCATCGCAAGTAACAAAAACCAAAAATCCTAACTCCAAAACTAGGATCCTCTTTTAGGCACTTCACCCACCATATACACATGGCATCTTTTACAGGGAAGGCATTTGGGACGCCCTGCCGAACCCGCAGCAACTCGCCAACAAGAGGCACCGAGGCTGGGTAGGCCAAAAAGGAAGGAGGTCAGGACGGAGACGCCGGCGCAAAGGTATAAGAAAAACCCCGCTCCGTGGTTGTCGTCTTTCTCAAAATGTAATGATGGGCGCGTTTCTTTAATAGAAAAAACGCTCGCAGGAATATGTCTGGCGATGTTGCCAATCACGCTTCCACCAGTCGGGCGCCAGGACCGGACATGGAGGCAGAAGCCGATATGGGGCAGGCACCGGATAATCCCCCTACATAGGATGCAGATAGATTATCCGCTACAAACTCAGAAGTGGAAAGCGCCATGAATCATAGGCGTCACTGGGCCGTACTCCGTGACGCTTGTTTCTCACCAGAGGCGTTTGACTCCTTCAATTCTGGAGAGGCGTACCTCCGTGCTGCTCAAGATGGTCTAGCCAGAGCCACGGATCAGTATGTAAAGGATGTACGGGTGTGTAAATCTGACAATTTATATGTATCAGTAGCCCTTGAGACTTGAAATAGTTAGCACAACTGATTTAAGGATCATCTTTATTGTGTAGGTTCTTACAGAGAAGAATACTAGGCTGTCATAGGAGCTGGAGGAATGCAAGACCCAACTACGGGCTGCTGTGGCCGCATTGCAGGAACCGAAAAAGTCACCTGCTAGTAACATTCACTTTAAAGAATGATGGTTACCATATAACGTGCGGCATGGCTGCAGATCTAACAATAGATGTTGTAGATGAATCCGGAGAGAATCCCGAGGACCAGCATGTTATGCGACACCTAGAGGCTGGCAAACGCGTGCTGACTGAGGTTAGGCGGGAGAAAAACAATCTCCAAGATGCCAATATTAAGCTGAGCGTGGAACTAAAAGACGTTCGGGGCCAGCTTGCAGACTCCGAGAAGGAGAATAAGAGGCTTCGGCGCGGCATTTTCAGTAAGTGCTTGAATGAATCCTTTTAAAGGAGTTCGGTGAAGAAGCCGACTAACAGCGTTATGTCTGTAGGTATGCTGACGGGTCGTCCCGCGAAGGAAATGCCCGGGTCTGCGGGTGATCTTCTGTCCGAGCTGTCACTTCTGCACGAACAAGTTCGGCAGGTGATGCAGGGTGTTGCCTAGGCCTTGTGGCCGTCCGTCTCCCTGCCAGAGGGCGTTGCCGAGCTTGCGGAGAAGCTCAAGGGAGCATGGCGGTGCTTCCGATTATGGAAGATATCAGCCTGTCGACAGGGTACCAGAGAAGCCTGGGCCATGGTGAAGACGCGGTATACCAAGGCAGACCCAAATCACATGGCCGAGGTCAGACCTGTGGGGCCCGACGGAAGAGAGATTCCCGTTAGCTTAGTTTATGGGCAAGTAGAATTAGCCGCAAAGTATTCTCAACAAGATTGTAAGCTAGACCGCCTGTTGGATGGTATAGAAGAGGAATTTAGTCAGTTTGCATGACTATGTAATTAAAGTGACATGTATTGTCGGAGTAAATAACCATGGGTAGCCTAGCCGGCTCCCCCTGGCCCTTCTGATAAAAATTACGAGCCGATTCGGCCCTCAAAGAATCCAAGACACAGGGCCGCCTTCCCCTTGTCGGTTGTCTCCAGGCCGGCTATCGGAAGGCAGCCCGACTTCAGCCCTCATGAAGAAAAGCCGCGGGAGGGCCGGCTCCGAGAAGCCGGCCGCGAGAAGGCCGACTCCAAGAAGCCGGCTCCCATAAAGCGGTCAAGATCATACCCTCGAAGTCTGCATCCACATAACGGCGATGTGATAGGGCGTGGCTACAGTGAAGCATGCCGCCCCCGAATCCTGGAGCACGCCTGGCGCAGTGCGCCTTACGGGTGGCCATGACCCGTCCGGCGCGGCACTGTTGCCACGATGACCCTGATGTCAACCACGACGGGCCGCCGGCGCGGCCCACGGGCGGTGGGCCCCTTCGGGCAGAGAGACACCCGAAGGCGGCTAGGCCTCCCCCAGTCGGCCCAAGATAGAGCCGGCTCCCCACAGCTGGCTTGCCACCTCCCTCGAAGAAGACGCCCCATTAAGGAGACAAGACGCGGTGGGGCTACAGTGATTGCCCACTAGGCGGCAGCACTGTAGCCACGCCCACTTCGGCGAAGCCCTCGTCACCAAGATTAAGCAACAGTAACCAGCCGCCGACAAGGCCCTGGACAGTGGGGCCTGCCTGTCGACCAAGGAGCCAGCCACCGGCGGGACCCACAAGCCGGCGGGCCCCCGCAGCCAGCGCAGAAGCCGGAGAGCGTAGACACAGACAGCTGGGCCCCGCGCCCAGCCGGATTACCATTGTACCCCCGGGGGGTAGGCCTATATAAACCCCTCGGGGCATCCATGCAAAGAGAGATCGAACCCCTGCTAGTTTTAGACACCACACAGGGAGGAGAAGAGAGCAAGCCTCGCCCTTCTTCCTCCTCTCGCCAAACAGCTGAAGGAGCATCGTGTAGCTACTTATTCATCTAGTGATCATGCTGAGACCCCGCAGAGAAGCAGTAGGGGTGTTATCTCCACGGAGAGCCCTGAAGCTGGGTAAGATTCGCCGCCGTGCATGTCTTCGCCTCATCCCGTTTCCAGGCACCGGCGACGTCTTACTGGCTCCCACAATGATAAGCGACCCGTTGGCATATGTCGCACCTACCACCCGACATTTGGCGCCCACCGTGGGGCCACGTGCATCGTTGTCCGGAGACCTGTTCTGGACGGGAACCCTCTTCCTCCCCCGCAAGCGTAGCCAGCCCGGCACGCCCGATGGCGCTTGCCACGACGCGCTGCAAGGCGTCACCAACATCTGTGCGGCGAGCAGCCTCGCCGATCTCCTTGACAAGACCCACATCTCGACGAGCTCGCCTCCGACGCGGGCACCAACCACCTCGTCAACCTCCTCGGCCAGCTCCACGTCTCCCGCGAGCCTGCCATGGACTTGGAGTCGGTTGGCTCCACCGATCCGATGCCTGTCGACTCCGACACGGCCTCACTCGACACTTTCCCCACCGACGTCGCGATCTACAACGACCCGCTTCCCCGGGCCGATGGCCACGATGCTGTCACCACCGAGGTGATGGTCATCGGCCACGGCGGCGCTTCTGGCGAAAGCGCCCACGACACCCCGGACGCGGCGGTCCACGACTTGTCCATCCCCCTCCCGGCCGATGCCGACGCTGAAGCACTGGAAGCTCGCCGCCTTGCCCTCCTCGCGGAGGGCCGGAAGTTGGTTTCCATGAGACGCCTCGCTGAGGCCCACCGACGCGAGGCCGACCACACCGCCTTTGGCACGCCGCCCCCAGGCGGGCCCAGCCGGGCCGGCGTTGTCAGACAGCGCGGCGCTGTCATTGCCGATACGCTAGGAGTCGACCGCCCAGTCTATGCCACTCCGCTCGAGAACCTGCACGCCGCCCAGGCGGCCGTAGACGAGCTGGATGGGCTGGGGGCCGAAGAACTCCCCCACATGACCCGACGCATCCAACAGCTAATCGATGCAGCCGCGCAGCGGCACGAAGCCGACGCCCGCGCGGAAAGCCCTCCCCCGCGCCGAGATCATGGCGCGACGTCCCGGACGCCGACCACGGGCAAAACCCGCGCACGGCGCGAGAAAGAGCCAGCTGCCAGCCGAAGCCGAACCCGAATCTCCATCGAGCGAGACGCAAAAGGCCACCCCCGGGCCGTGGAGTGGCGGGGTAACCCGCCTCCGCCTCCGCCCCGTGGAGAGAGATATCCCACCCCGCCGCCTGTTGCCCATCCGACTCTCAGCGGCCGGCTAGGTCGCCGCGAGGGAGTCGGCGAGAACGACGCCCGCCATCGGATCGACCGCCTGGCGCGATCCCTGGCACTGGAAGAAGAAGACGATGTCGGCCCGCCTTGCTTCAGCCCCCGCATCCGCGACGAGCCTTTCCCCAAAGGGTTCTCGCTCCCAAGAGACACGCCCAAGTACAACGGCTCCGCGAAGCCGGAAGATTGGTTGATCAACTACTCCATGGCGTTTAGCATAGCCAATGGCAACAGGCGCGTTGCCGTGAAGTACGTGCCCCTCATGCTGCAGGGCACGGCGCGGACCTGGCTCAACAGCCTCAAGCCATACAGCATCAACAGCTGGCTAGACTTCACAGAAGCTTTCGTCCGCAACTTCACCAGCACCTACAAGCGGGCTCCCAAGCCCAGACAGCTCTCCGTGTGCGTACAAGGCCCCGCCGAGTCCACTCGCGACTACCTCACGCGTTTGGCCGAGCTCCGCAACTCTTGCGAAGGGGTGCACGAGGTGCAAGCCATAGAATACTTCACTGCCGGGGGCCGAGAAGGCACCCTCCTCAAGCACAAGCTCCTCTATGACGAGCCGACTACCCTCGACGAGCTTCTGGTCATAGCGGACAAGTACGCCACCGCTGACTCCTCGATGAAGACCGAACTCTGGGTAGACGCGTCCGGAAAGGTACTCAACCCGGCGCCCAAGACGCCGGCTAGGGACTCTAGCCGACGCCAACACCAGAACGACCACAAGCACAAGGGCCCTGTGCCGCCCTCCACCAGTCGGTAGGTGGCCACAGTCGAAGACTAGCAACCCGAAGCATGGCCCACACCCAAGAAGCAGAGGGGCGGCAAGCCGGCTTGGCAGCCGGCCTTCTCCTACGAGCAGACTCTCGACGCCGCATGCATGTTCCACAGCGGCGCGAAAGCGTCCAACCACACGACCCGGAAGTGCCACTGGCCCACCCGAATCTCCAAAGGCGAAGGGCTCGCACCGCCTCCGCCTGCCGGTCCGCCGCCTCTGGCTCCGCAGCCGCCGGCTGCTCGGCCCACAGTCGGAGCCGTGCACAATGAGTTCCCCAACGAGCAAACCGCATATGTCATATTTACAAGCCAGCCCGAAGACCGGCACAGCAAACGCCGAGAGCACCAAGAAGTCAGCATGGTTGCTGCCAACCCCGCCGAGCACATGCACTGGTCAGAAAAACCTATCAGCTAGAGCCGGACTAACCACCCAGAGGTGATGCCGTCTCCCGGCTCTTATGCGTTGGTTTTGGATGCCACCCTTGCAACATATAGACGCGCTGCCCGTTTCTCCCGCGTGCTGATAGACGGCGGGAGCAGCATCAACATCCTGTACCGTGACACCATGGAGAAGCTGAATGTCAAGACGAAGCAACTCATGCCTACTCGGATTGTGTTCCATGGCATCGTACCCGGCCTGTCCTGTGCCCCCATTGGCAAGATCAAGATTGATGTGCTTTTTGGGGACAAGGAGCATTTCTGCCGGGAAGCGATCTGGTTTGAAGTGGTGGAACTGGAAAGCCCCTACCATGCATTGCTTGGCCGACCTGCCTTGGCCAGGTTCATGGCAATTCCCCACTATGCATACCTTAAGATGATGATAACGAGCACCAAAGGCATCATCACCGTAGCCGGCGATTACAAGAAGTCCTCTAAGTGTGCAGCAGCCAGCAACCAGCTGGCCGAGTCCCTTGTAATTGCCGAAGAAAGGAAGATGATGGACCGAGTCGTGGCCATGGCCGGCAAGCAGTCGGCCTTGTCCCCCCATCCCAAGGAGCATGATGCTCAAGGTTCTTTCCAGCCGACCAAGGAGACGAAGAAGATACCTCTCGATCCCGAGCACCCAGAGAGGTTTGCCGTCATCGGGGCAAACCTAAACAGCAAATAGGAAGGCGAGCTCACCGAATTCCTCCGTGAGAATCGGGACATCTTTGCATGGTCCCCCAAGGACATGCCGGGTGTTCCGAAGGAATTCGCCGAGCACAAACTACACGTCCGAGAAGACACAAAGCCGGTCAAACAACCCCTCCGCCGACTGTCGGAGGAGAAACGCAGGATTGTGGGAGAGGAGATAGCCCGGCTTCTGGCAGTCGGCTTCATTATGGAAGTTTTCTTTCCAGAGTGGCTCGCTAACCAGGTCCTCGTGCTAAAGAAGAATAACAAGTGGCGCATGTGTATAGACTACACGAGCCTCAACAAGGCCTGCCCCAAAGATCCCTTTGCCCTGCCAAGGATTGACCAAGTGATAGACTCCACGGCCGGATGCGAGCTATTGAGTTTCTTGGATGCTTACTCAGGGTATCACCAGATAAAGTTAGATCCGACAGACCGCCTGAAGACCTCCTTCATCATGCCATTCGGAGCCTTCTGCTACCTAACTATGACATCCGGCTTGAGAAATGCCGGTGCCACTTTTCAGCGTTGCATGCAGAAGTGCCTCCTCAAGCAACTCGGCAGAAATGCCCACGTCTACGTAGACGACATTGTGGTGAAGACGGAGAAGCGCGGCACCTTGCTGGAAGACCTCAAGGAAACATTTGAGAACCTACGCTGGTTCCAAATCAAGCTTAACCCTGAGAAATGTGTGTTTGGAGTGCCAGCCGGCCAGCTCCTAGGCTTCCTGGTCTCCGAACGGGGCATCGAATGCAACCCAGTAAAGATCAAGGCCATTGAGGGAATGGTGATTCCCACCAAACTTCGAGACGTCCAGAAGTTTACCGGATGCTTGGCCTCCTTGAACCGCTTCATCAGCCGGCTCGGAGAGAAAGCTCTTCCCCTCTACCGCCTCATGAAGAAGACCAACCACTTCGAGTGGAATGACCAAGCCGACCAAGCTTTTCACGAGCTGAAGAAGATGCTGGCCACGCCGCCTGTCCTGGCGGCGCCGACTGAGAAAGAGCCCATGCTCCTCTACATCGCCGTAACCAGCCGGGTGGTCAGCACCGTCATCGTAGTCCAACGCCCAGAAGAAGGCCGAGCCCAGCCGGTCCAGAGGCCGGTGTACTATTTGAGCGAGGTGCTGGCTACCTCGAAGCAGAACTACCCGCACTACCAGAAGATGTGCTACGGCGTGTACTTCGCCACCAAGAAGCTGAAGCCCTACTTCCAAGAGCATCCCATCACGGTCGTATGCACCGCCCCGCTGGCCGAGATCATAAGCAGCCGGGATGCATCCGGCCGGGTGGCGAAATGGGCCATCGAGCTGGCCCCCTATACGATCTTCTACCAGCCTCGCACCGCCATCAAGTCCCAAGCATTGGCCGACTTCCTCGTTGACTGGGCCGAGACCCAGTACCTACCGCCGGCTCCCGACTCCACTCATTGGTGCATGCACTTCGATGGGTCCAAGATGCGCACTGGTTTGGGAGCCGGCATCATCCTCACCTCTCCCAAAGGCGACAAGCTCAGATACACGCTGCAAATTCACTTTGCCGCCTCCAACAACGTGGCCGAGTACGAGGCGCTCATACATGGGCTCCGGCTTGCCAAAGAACTCGGCATTCGCCGGATCCTATGTTATGGCGACTCGGACTTGGTGGTCCAGAAATCATCCAGCGACTGGGATGCCAAGGACGCAAATATGGCAAGCTACCACTTCCTCGTTCAGCAGATCAGTGGGTATTTTGAAGGATGCGAGTTCCTCCACGTACCACGAGCCGACAACGAGCCAGCTGATGCCCTGGCTCGAATAGGCTCCACTCGGCAAGCAATACCAACCGGTGTCTCTCTACAACGCCTCCTCAAGCCGTCTATCAAGCCGTCTCCAGAGTCCGATTCCGTCTTCGTGCCGCCTGACCCCGACGCGGCCGGTTCCGGCTCGAAGAACCAAGCAGGTGACCCAGGGACTTCGATAGCCGGCCAGGGGGCATCAGCAGGCAGCATGGGGACTTCCCTAGTTACGCCCGACCCGGGGACTGCCTCACCCGGCTCGGGGACTGCGGTAGTCGGCCCGGAGACTAAACCAACACAACAGGCGGCGGCCGACTCCAACATTTCACCACCCAGCCCGCCCGCCCTGGTCGCAGTAGCCGTGTTGGCAATAGAGGAGGTCGCAGCTCCATCATGGGCTCAATCCATCCTCAACTTCCTAATAAACCAAGATCTGCCGGCTGACGAAGTAGAGGCAAGACGAGTCCAATGCCGAGCCGGAGTATACACAATCGTCAACAGAGAACTTGTCAAGTGCAGTGTCACTGGAGTCCTCCAGCGATGCGTCGAGCAAGAGAAGGGCATTGCAATCCTCAGAGACATCCACCAAGGAGAATGCAACCACCATGTGGCCTCAAGATCACTCGTCGCCAAAGCCTTCCGCCATGGTTTCTTTTGGCCGACTGCTTTGGATGACGCCAAGGAGTTAGGTAAACATTGCAAAGGGTGCCAACTCTTCAGCTCCAAGCAACACATGCCGGCTTCAGCACTCAAAACCATTCCCCTCAGTTGGCCCTTCGCCGTTTGGGGACTGGACATGGTGGGCCCATTCAAGACGGCACGCGGCGGCATGACACATCTACTTGTCGCCGTGGACAAATTCACCAAATGGATCGAGGCAAAGCCGATCAAGAAGCTGAATGGGCCGACTGCCGTGACATTTATCGCAGATATAACAACTCGATATGGCATACCACACAGCATCATCACCGACAATGGCACGAATTTCGCCAAGGGAGCCTTGGCACGTTTCTGCGCGACGCAAGGCATCCGGTTGGACCTAGCGTCCATTGCCCACCCGCAGTCAAACGGCCAGGTCAAGCAAGCCAACGGCCTCATCCTTTCCGGCATCAAGCCCCGACTGATCGTACCACTGGAGCATTCAGCCGGCTGTTGGCTCGATGAGCGGACGGCTGTCCTCTGGAGTCTGCGCACTACACCAAACAAGTCAACCGGCTTCACTCCTTTCTTCCTCGTATATGGTGCCGAGGCGGTCATCCCAACTGACATCGAGTTCGACTCACCTCGGGTAACCATGTACACAGAAGCCGAGGCCAAGGAAGCATGAGAAGACGGTGTCGACCTGCTGGAAGAGGGCCGGCTGTTAGCCCTCAGCCAGACCGCCATCTATCAGCAGGGCCTGCGCCGCTACCACAGCCGGAAGGTCAAGCCGAGATCCTTCCAAGAGGGCGATCTTGTGCTCCGGCTGATCTAGCGAACAGCCGGCCAGCACAAGCTCTCGGCCCCTTGGGAGGGCCCCTTCGTCATCAGAAGAGCCTTAGGCAACGACTCCTACTACCTAATCGATGCGCAGAAGCCGAAGGCACAAAAAAGAGACGACTCCGGCAAGGAGTCGGAACGACCATGGAACGCCAACCTCCTCCTAAGATTTTAGAGTTAAAATGCAGTATGTATCACGCTAACTTTTGTACTAAGTACGAGACAATAGGCCCCCCGAGGAGAGCTCGGGGACTGCCATCTTTTATCTATGAATGAAAAGTATCATGCTTATGGCCTTGTCATTGCATTCACTTTTTCCGTCCGGCACCGGGTTCGACTAGTCGGCCCGGGGACTGGCCGCCTGGAGTTATATTAGAAGTCCTACCCGCAGTCAGACAAGTAGTGTGCCGGCTCCCAAGCCTTCTCTTGCCAAAAGTCGCAGTTCGAAGAACCGGCTGTCCGGCTGGCAAGAGTTAAAGGCAGGAAAGGGCGCCCACACAAAAAACGGCTAGGGACTAATGGACTAATATAAAAAGGCGGTTTTTCTCCCATCGCCGACCGGCTACCAGTGTAGCCGGCCGGCCGGCTTCCATTCACCTCACTCCAATCTAAGAAAGCTCGAGTACTTGCCTTCCCAGAAGGGGAAGGCAGCAAAGGAAACAGCCTAAGGATAAAAAGCATACATGAATGGAAACCAAACACACAATAATATTTACATAAAAGACCTTCAAAAGGCCAGCATTCAAAATAGTTCAAATACACCCCCAGTGGGTGGAACTGCGCAAGTTTAATAAAGTTGTTCAAAAGGCAACAAGCCGGAAAAAACAAGGACGACAAACTATGCCAAGGGAGCGACTGGCGAGTCGGGCAGGTTGGTGGAGACGGCAGTGCCGGCTGGAGGAGTGGCAGGCTGGCGAACCTCGGCATGATCATCGCTCCCGCAGAGGGCGCGCTAGCACGCGCCTTGTTGCCGGAGGCACGATCAGGCTGAGGTTGGCTGCTCGCTTCACCAGTCGGCTCAACGTCTTCGCCTTCCTCTCCTTCGTCGTCTTCGCCTTCATCATTGGAGGCGACCTCCTCTGCCGAGTCTTCACCCGCTGCCGGGTCCAGCCCGAACCACTCCTCCGGCTAGGCAACGTCGTCGTCATTGATCTCAGCAGTGAAGACGCTGATGTCAGTACACTCGGCGATCGTCGAAGCGCGCTGAGCAATAGCCGGCCGCACCTCCTCCAACTCCTCGTCGGCCTCCAGCCGCCAGGTGCGCAGCTGGTCCAGGTTCAGCCCCGGATACCAGGCTCGGACAAATCCAGCGCCCGCCCAGCTCCAAGCCAGGCTGCCGACGCCTTCCAGGCCTCGAAGCGGCCAACCTCGGAGTGCGGGGAATTGTCTCGCTTGGCCAGAGGGCGGCCAACACTTGCGCCCCGGCGCGCTGGAGGCGGCGGAGCATACGATGAGCCGGCTGCAACTGGGCTTGGACCGCCAAGAGCTGCTCTTTGAGCGTCCGGCTTGCGTCCGGCGCGGTTTTAGCCCCCGCCTGCCAACGTGCCTGGCGATGGGCCTCGATGGATTGGGCGGTGAAGACGGAGTAGCCGGGAAAGTAGTCTGCACAGAGAACAAAAAGCAGTACAAGTCAGAACACAAATCAGGGATCAAGGGGCAAGCAGGGAGTGAAGAAGGCGGCTTACCGTCGATCAGATCCTCGATACGGCTGAAGCCCTCGCTCAGCGCCTGCTTCGCTTCAGCCCAGCCCGCCGCTTCGGTCTCGAACTCGGCCCTCAGGGCGTCCTCGTTGTCCTGCGCCTTCTTCAGGGCCGCTTTGTGGCTCTCCTCCTGGTCAACCAACTTCTTGACGAGGCGGTCACACTCCAGGACCAAGGCGCTGTACTCGGCTTCCTTGGCGCAAAGGGCGGCCTGGGCCCCGCTGAGCTTCTCCCTCAAGTCGGCATTGGCTCCTGCAAGCATGAAAACAAAGGAAAAATTAATAAGGTGAAGTCGTCAAGGAAGATCCGACCCGGCTGCTCAGCAGTCGGCCTGAATCTCGAGGACTACACCCAGTGGGTGCGCTGACGCGCCCCCACGGAAGATGAACGAGACAGACACGCACTCCGGCTGCTGGTCAGGTCCTCGGTTCTCCAGCCCAGCTCCTGAGCCTGGGAGTTGAAGGCGGCTGCGTGGAGGTTATGATACTCCTGGAAGATTATACAGGAGGCAAGGATAAGTTAAAGTTGTCAAGGAAGATCCGACCCGGCTGCTCAGCAGTCGGCCCAAATCTCGGGGACTACACCCAGTGGGTGCGCTGACGCGCCCCCACGGAAGAAACCAAAAGAACAAAATAGCCGAGGCCAGAAGACTCACCCGGGTGACAGCCCGCGTCGAGAGAAACTCCTGGGTGTATCGCTGCAGCGAGGCGGCCTGAGCCTGAAGCCGGTTCCGGACCTCCTGGGCCGCCGCGTTCAGCTCGCTCGTCCCCCCGCTGGAAGTCCACTCGGACGTACTGATGCTGGCCGCCTCCAGGGCCTCCGCCGTCTGGCTGGCGCCCGCTGCTCGATGCAGTTCTGGCGCGGAGGCGCCACCCCCTGCGTGCCGGCGCAATACCGGCTGCACCTCGAGGCCGGCCCCTGCCTCCGGCTCGCCCCTGGACGGCTGCTCTGACACCGCAGCCGATTGGCTGCTTTGGCCCGCCCTAGTCGACGCCGTCTGCGACGCCCCCTCCACGAGGATCACGTGGTCCTCCCGCCTCTCCATCACCGGCGGGCCTTGGTCGACCTCCTCCGACAGGGGCACGGGAATGTTGGGAGCCACGGCGCGGAGGGGAACAACGAGCAACGGAGGCCGGTTGTGCGAGGCCTCCGCCTCCGTCTCCGCGGCTGCCGCCTTCACCCGGGCCTTGGCCGCCGCATCGGCCTGCTCCTTCGTCGCCTGGGCGGCCCTTCGCTCCGCCGCCGCCCACTCCTCCTGCGCCTCCCGCGCGTTCCGCTCCGTGGCCTCCCTAAGGTCGGCACGGGGATCCACGCGGCAGGAGCTTGAGGACCCTCCAGTCAGCCCGACTACGGAGCCGCCAGGACCTCGCTCGAGAGAAAGTGGCGCCCTGTCCGGCAAGGAAAGAAATGTTTAGAAGAGCTTCGGACGAAAAAGAAAAAAAAATATACGCAAGACATTCGACGACTTACGCAGAGACCGCCTGCGGCTGCTTCACCGCTTCGCGGAAGCGGGCCGCCTTCGCGGCCGCCTCATCTCGCTTGGTCGCCGCCATGGAAGCCTTGGATTTCTTCGGCCTGCTGCCGAAGAAGGTCGACGCGGCCCGGCGCTTCTGCGCGCCGCCACGGGCAGCCGGCACGGCAGACGAGCCCGCGCCTTGATGATCAGGCACCGGCTGGCGGTGCGGGGCGACTTCGACCTCGTCGTCATCCCGCCAGTCTTCGAAGCTAGCCCCGAGTCCCGCGCCTCCGGCCTCGTCGCCTTCCCCCACGATGGCGTCTTCCATGGCGGCCGCTCCCAGGTCCGGATCGTCGGCGTCGTCCACCGTGCGGTCAGGGAGGAGTTGGCGCTCTACCCCCGCGGCCCCGGCTATCGGCGGAAGAAGAGGGTTCTGCTAAAGGCAAACCAATTGATCAAGAGTCGGCTATCATGAGGCCGGCTACAAAAGGAAGAAAAGAAGAAAGAACTTACGGAAGGTAGAGGGTTGGCGCGGGAATACGGCTCCTTGCCGCATCGCCAATCCTCGACGAGCTTGCAGTTGGAGATATAATTCACCATGTAAGACACCTCTGCATGAGGCATCTCCCTGGTGCTCAGCCGGCACGGGTCGAAGCGACCGCTCATCTGGCAGATCATGTGAGGCCGGCCTTGGAGCGGAAGAACCCGGCGCTCCACGAAGGCGGCCACCAAGTCGGCTCCGGTCAGGCCCTCCGACTGTATCATCACCCAAAGCCGGGAGACGGCTGCGTTCCCGGCCTGAGACAGCGACCTGGCCCGATAGCTCCACGATGGTTGCCTCCCAGCTGGCAGGCCGGCTACGTAAGCCGGCAGGTTGATGTAGTCGCCTTGCTGGGCGATGTTCTTCACATAAAAATAAGACTTCTGCCAAAGCTTCACTGACTGGATCAGCGGAATGGACGGGAACGGATTGTTCTCGCTCGCCCGCCTCATGGCAATGAAGGCTCCGCAGGGGGCGGGCACGCCCGCGACGACGGTGCCGAGCTTGCTTTGGAAGAACTCCCCCCAGAGCTCGAGCGTGGGGAGAACTCCAAGAAAACCCTCGCACAGGGTGATGAAGGCCGACAGCAGCATCACGGCGTTGGGCGTGAGGTGATGCGGCTGGAGGTGGTAGAATTCGAGGAAGGCTCGAAGGAAGCCGCTCGCCGGGAGGCCGAAGCCGCGCAGGCAGTGCAAGCGGAAGATCACCCGCTTGCCCTCCTCTGGTGCCGGCGAAATCTCCCTCGCCAGCGCTTGACGAACCCGCACTAAGTTCTCGCCCGGCAAGCGCCGCGTCCGGCGGAGGAACTCGACGTGGTCCTCGTGGACATTGGAGCCATCCCACGAGCTCGACAGCGCCATGGGAGCAATGCGGCGGGGAGCAAGACGAAGCGACGTTGGAGCGGCGCGGCAAAGGGTTGCTGCGGCGAAGAGCAAGACGGAGCGACGGCGGGACAGTGCGGCAAAGAGTTGCTGCAGCAAGGAGAAGAAGAAGGAGGGCAAGAAGGGGCGGAGTGAGGGAGAGCGCGTGAGCCTCTGCCGCTCCCCCTCCTCCTCCTACTTATAGGCCCGCGCGGCGCAGCCGAGGAGGCGCGGCGTGGGGGAACGTGGGGATGAACTGCGCCCACTCCCCGATGTCCCGCGATTATTATGCCCTGATGGCATAATAAAACCGCCGTGGGAAGGAGAGCGGTCCAAGTGGGCCGCAGAAGATCCGCGCTCAGGCCGAGGCCTACGAGTGGCGGGCCCGGGCCTGTGGTGGCGTCCCGTCGCATGCATGCGTTGGCAGGACATCCTTGCCACGTGGCCCGCGAAAAAGCGCGTCGTCAGCTCGCAGGGCGGCTGACGTTCCAGCCGACAAGAAATGGAGCTTTTCGAAGACGGCGCGCACAAGCAAAGCCGGCCCCTCGGGATAGGAAGCTGACCTAGCTTCTCGTCCCTTTGTCAGCCTCGAAGCTCGATCAGCTTCGGGGACTACTATCGGAGTAAATAACATGGGTAATCTAACCGGCTCCCCCTGGCCCTTCTGAAAAAATTACGAGCTGATTCGGCCCTCAAAGAATCCAAGACACAGGGCCGCCTTCCCCTTGCCGGCTGTCTCCAGGCCGGCTATCGGAAGGCGGCCCGACTTCAGCCCTCATGAAGAAAAGCTGCGGGAGGGCCGGCTCCGAGAAGCCGGTCGCGAGAAGGCCGACTCCAAGAAGCTGGCTCCCATAAAGCGGTCAAGATCGTACCCTCGAAGTCTGCATCCACATAACGGTGATGTGACGGGGCGTGGCTACGGTGAAGCCTGCCACCCCCGAATCCCGGAGCATGCCTGGCGCAGTGCGCCGTATGGGTGGCCATGACCCGTCCGGCGCGGCACTGTTGCCATGATGACCCTGATGTCAACCACGACGGGTCGCCGGCGCGGCCCATGGGCGGTGGGCCCCTTCGGGCAGAGAGACACCCGAAGGCGGCTAGGCCTCCCCAGTTGGCCCAAGATAGAGCCGGCTCCCCACAGCCGGCTTGCCACCTCCCTCGAAGAAGACGCCCCATTAAGGAGACAAGACGCGGCGGGGCTATAGTGATCGCCCACCAAGCGGCGGCACTATAGCCACACCCACTTCGGCGAAGCCCTCGTCACCAAGATTAAGCAACAGTAACCAGCTGCCGACAAGGCCCTGGACAGTGGGGCCTGCCTGTCGACCAAGGAGCCGGCAGCCGGCAGGACCCACAAGCCGGCGGGCCCCAGCAGCCGGCGCAGAAGCCGGAGAGCGTAGACACAGACGGCTGGGCCCCGCGCCCAGCCGGATTACCATTGTAGCCCCGGGGGGTAGGCCTATATAAACCCCCCGGGGCATCCATGCAAAGAGAGATCGAACCCCTGCTAGTTTTAGACACCACACAGGGAGGAGAAGAGAGCAAGCCTCGCCCTTCTTCCTCCTCTCGCCAAACAGCTCAAGGAGCATCGTGTAGCTACTTATTCATCTAGTGATCATGCGGAGACCCCACAGAGCAGCAGTAGGGGTGTTATCTCCACGGAGAGCCCCGAAGCTGGGTAAGATTCACCGGCGTGCATGTCTTCGCCTCATCCCGTTTCCAGGCACCGGCGACGTCTTACTGGCTCCCACAATGATAAGCCACCCGTTGGCATATGTCGCACCTACCACCCGACATGTATAATGCCTTCTAGCCGGATTGTAGATCATTTGTCGTTGCGGACCTTTTCGCTTCAACCTCCGGGCCCAATAGTCCGGAGTGTATGCGAATACCCGCTCAGTTATATAAGAACCGGGGTATGCATGGAGACCAGGCGTAGGGGTCATTAGTGCTTTATCAGACAAGTGCCCAACTAGTTATGTTATATTACATGGGTAGTAAGAAACATCTTCCAGGGAGAATAGTTCCGTTAAGGGTTCCTTTCCCTGGGTAGGCATGCCCTAAAGTGCATGTCCGGACTGCGATAGGAAACGCAGGAAAAACATCTGGGGGAAGATATGGACAATAAATAAAAATCATCTTTTGTTCACCGACCGAATATTCCCTTAAGAACGCTAGCTTTCGGCTTCACCCAGTCTGAGGTACATATCCGGCTGACCCGGCAATAACAATCGCAGAGGTGCTCCCCTTATGCCCTAGCCGAATTAACGGGAACGTGGGGCATAAATACAAGAGCTAGGCAACCCTGCTTGGCCAAAACATAAGTCATATCGATGCATATAATGGTGAAAAAAGGTACATGCGGAAGTATAACACATGTGTTGGGCATGAGGCCCAGATAAATAATTTAAGCTTCTGTGAAAGAAGGCCCCAGGTATGAAGAGTGTGGCTAGCTCATCTATAATGTGCGAGCGAGGCACAAGGTGACCCTTAAAGGCCTAGAGAAATAATAAAAGAAAGAAAGAAAGTGAAACAAGACAGATAATGTATATGCGAAAAATGGACAAATGGAGGGGACTAATTTAGAGTTCGGTGCTAGGAGTAGAATCTTTGGAGCCTGGCCGCGTTCCATGGGTTCGGCTCGAGTCGACTAGTCGATGCATCCCACAGTCGGTACGCTCCACCGGTCAGAACTTGGTCAATAATAAAGGGACCTTCCCATTTGGGCTCGAGCTTGTTCTTTTTCTTATCCGGCAGGCGTAGAACTAGTTCACCAACGTTATAAGTTTTGGCCCGTACTTCTCTGCTTTGGTATCTGCAAGCCTATTGCTGATAAAATGCGGAACGGGCTTTGGCTACATCGCGCTCCTCCTCCAGGGTGTCCAGACTATCCTGTCGATCGAGCTTGGCTTCTCTTTCTTCGTACATGTGCACTCGAGGTGAGTCATGAATTATGTCACAGGGTAAGACTGCCTCTCCGTCATACACCATAAAGAAGGGTGTATATCCAGTACTACGATTCGGCGTGGTCCGCAGCCCCCAGAGTACGGAGTCGAGCTCCTCTACCCAATGCGTGTTAGACTCCGTTAAGGAACACACTAATCTGGGTTTAATGCCGCTCATTATAAGACCATTTGCTCGCTCGACTTGACCGTTGGTTTGTGGGTGATAGACTGAGGCATAATCGAGCTTGATGCCCATTTTGCTGCACCAGATTTTTACCTCGTCGGTCGTGAAGTTCGTGCCATTATCAGTGATGATGCTATGGGGGATGCCATAACGGTGTACAACCCCGGATATGAAGTCTATCACGGGTCCGAATTCGGCTGCTTTAACAGGTTTGGTCTCTATCCATTTGGTGAATTTATCCACCATGACCAATAAGTATTTTTTTCTTGTGGGTTCCCCCTTTAAGGGGTCCAACCATGTCAAGCCCCCAGACCGCAAAGGGGCATGTAATGGGGATTGTTCGGAGGGCGGTGGGTGGCATGTGGCTTTGATTCACAAAGAGCTGGCAACCGGCACAGCGTTGGACCAAGCCCTATGCATCTTCCCGGGCCGTTGCCCAATAGAATCATATACGGAAGGCCTTGCTTACAAGAGCCCGGGCTGCAGCGTGATGACCGCCGAGTCCGGCGTGAATTTCTGCCAAAATATTCCGCCCTTCCTCTTCGGAGATGCACCTTTGAAGGACTCCGGTAGTGCTTTTTTTGTACAATTCTCCCTCATGGACCCTGTAGGCCTTGGATCGCCGCACTATGCAGCGTGCCTCATTTTGGTCCTCCGGAAGTTCCTGTCTAGTTAGGTAGGCCAGGAATGGTTCTGTCCACGGGGCAATAATGGCCATTATTTCGTGGGCCGAAGGTGTTATTTTGGTGGTGGAGCCTCCGATTGTGTCAGAGAGTTCGGTATCGGGTATTTTGGCTGGGTCTGGACTGTTGTTACTGGTGTCCCCTTCTCATACTACGGATGGTTTGAACAGCCTTTCCAAAAATATGTTGGGGGGACCGCATCACGTTTTGCGTCGATGGGGGCGAGGATATCCGCTGCCTGATTGTTTTCCCGAGCCACATGGTGAAATTCGAGCCCCTCGAACCGAGCTGACATTTTTAGGACGGCGTTTCGATAGGCCACCATTTTCGGATCCTTGGCATCAAAGTCTCCATTTATTTGGGATATTGCGAGGTTTGAATCCCCACGCACCTCCAGGCATTGAATGCCCATGGAGACTGCCATCTGAAGACCATGCAACAGAGCTTCGTATTCGGCTGCATTGTTGGAGTCTATATACAATATTTGCAGTATGTACTCAACGGTATCTCCGGTTGGGGACGTCAGGACGACGCCAGCCCCTAGACCAGCCAGCATTTTAGAACCATCGAAGTGCATGATCCAATTGGAGTATGCGCCGTACTCTTTAGGGAGTTCGACCTCCGTCCATTCGGCGACGAAGTCGGGCAATACTTGCGACTTAATGGCTCGTCGAGGTTTGTATGTTATGTCAAACGGGAGGAGCTCAATGGCCCATTTGGCAATTCTTCCCGTAGCGTCGCGTTTGTTTATAATATCATTAAGTGGCACTTCCGAGGCTACTGTAATCGAACACTCTTGAAAGTAGTGTTGCAGCTTCCGCGATGCCATGAATACCGCATATGCTATCTTTTGGTAATGCGGGTACCATGATTTGCATGGAGTGAGGACAGTGGATACATAGTATACCGGCTTTTGAAGAGGGAATTTATGTCCGTCCGCTTCTCGTTCGACAACAAGCACCGCGCTTACGACTTGATGAGTTGCCGCAATGTACAATAGCATTGGTTCGCCGATGTTTGGCGCGGCCAGGATTGGGTTGGTTGCCAAGATGGCCTTTATTTCTTCCAATCCGGTTGTGGCCGCATCCGTCCACTCGAAGTGTTCGGTGCGCCGAAGGAGGCTTTAAAGGGGTAAAGCCTTTTCTCCTAAGCGGGAGATAAAGTGGCTTAGAGCCGCCACGCATCCAGTTAATTTCTGGATTTGTTTGAGGTCTGTTGGGGTAGCCAACTGTGACAAAGCTCGGATTTTGTCCGGATTAGCTTCAATACCTCTACTGGAGACAATTAAACCCAGGAGCTTTCCGGCTGGTATGCCGAAAATGCATTTTTCCAGAATGAGCTTGATGTCGTATGTTCGGAGGTTGTCGAATGTGAGCCTCAAGTCGTCTATCAAAGAGTCGACGTGTTTGGTTTTGATGACCACATCGTCTATGTATGCCTCTACTGTTTTGCCAATTTGTTTCTCCAGACATGTCTGAATCATGCGCTGATATGTTGCGCTGGTGTTTTTGAGCCCAAAAGGCATTGTGTTAAAACAAAGGGGACCGTACGATGTGATGAATGCCGTTGCAGCTTGGTCAGACTCCGCCATCTTGATTTGGGGGTAACCAGAGTATGCGTCGAGGAAACACAATGACTTGTGTCCTGCGGTAGCATCAATGATTTGATCGATGCGTGGGAGGGGGAAGGGATCCTTTGGGCAAGCTTTATTGAGGTCTTTGAAATCGACACAAAGGCGCCAGGATTTGTCCTTCTTTGGTACCATCACCAGGTTTGCTAGCGAGTCCGGGTGTTTTATTTCTCTGATGAATCCAGCCTCCATTAACTTGGCTAGTTCCTCTCCCATGGCATGTCTCTTAGGTTCGAAGAAATGCCGAAGAGCCTACTTGACCGGCTTGAATCCCTTTAGGATATTGAAGCTATGCTCGGCCAGCCTGTGTGGGATTCCTGGCATGTCTGAGGGATGCCAGGCGACTATGTCCCAGTTCTTGCGCAAGAACTCTCGTAGTGCGGCATCCACAGCGGGGTTTAACTGTGCCCCGATGGAGGCTGTTTTTGTAGGGTCCGTTGGGTGGACATGGAATTTGACTATTTCATCTGCTGGTTTAAAAGAGGTGGACTTGGATCTCTTGTAGAGTATCACGTCGTCCCTGTCTACTGTAGAGCGTAGGGTGGTTAATTCCTCGGCCGAGAGGGCTTTGGATAATGCCTCGAGGGCTAGTGCGGCTGTTTTGTTTTCGGCACAGAGTGCCGTGTCCAGATCGCTGGCGAGAGTGATGATTCCATTGAGCCCGGGCATTTTGAGCTTCATGTACCCGTAATGGGGTACGGCTTGGAAGATTGTGAACGCCTCCCATCCTAAAAGGGCGTGATAACCACTGCTGAACGGGGCCACTTGGAATGTAATTTCTTCGGACCTGTAATTACCCGGCGTGCCGAATACCACATCTAGTGTGATTTTCCCAGCACAGCGTGCTTTCCGACTGGGGATGATTCCTCTAAAGGTTGTTCTACTTAGCTCGATGCGGTTCCAGTCCATTTGCATCTTTTGAAGAGTTTCCTCATATATGAGGTTTAGTCCGCTGCCGCTGTCCATGAGTACTTTGGTGAGTCGAAAGCCGTCCACGATTGGACTGAGGACCAGTGCGGCTGGTGCTCAGGCTATTCGGAATTTAGGTTCGTCACTGGCATTGAAGGTAATATCCATGTCACTCCATGGATTTATTGCTGCTACGTGGCAGATTTCGGCCATGCTGCGGAGTGCTCTGTGGTATTTGGGATAAGAAGATCCTCACCACTTTTGGCCACCTGCCGGAGTATCCAACATGCTCTAAGGTTGTGCGTTGGTATTATATCCGCTGTACTATGACTTTTTCAGGGTCCGTCGAGCCATCCCTCCAGTACGGTTCCATGCCCTGTAGAGGGTTTTTGCTTTTTGGTAGTTGACCCGGGTGTATTGTCATAATGCACCCTTTTATTTCGGACTGGGTTTGTATTCAGGGCTGGATTATCCCAAAGGTTTGTTTCGGTTTTCCAGGCACTTTCCATCGCACAGTACTTTTGTATTATGGTCGCCAAGTCAGCGAAGCGTTTTATCTCACGTCGATTTATGGCGTTAAGGATTCCCTTGTCCATGCAATTATTGCAGAAAAATAGGATTGCGTCTTCCTCATGATAGTCCTTAACCTTGCTCAACGCAAGGAGGAAACTGGCCCAATAGTGATGTACTGTTTCCTGGGGCTCTTGCCTAATGTGGGGAAGATCGCTTATGTTTGGGTGGGTGGGTGGAATTGAATCCAAACCCTTACCTAATCTGGGATCCAGGGGCCAAGGAGTTTCCAATTTTGGAAGTTCCGGTTCCGGGGTGTTACTCGATAATCCTGGCCCACTGCCTGACTCTAAGTTCAGGGATTGGATGTTGTCCTCCCGCGAACGGGCGTCCGGCTCGGAGAGCTTGGGAATCCGGACATAGTTGGTCCTCAAGATAGAGGGAAGATCACCGCATTGTTCCTCCACCACTGCAATATGATGGCTGACAGGTCGAGAGTTAATCTCCCTTTGATCGGGTTTAAGCCCAATCCGATCATAGTTCGTAGTGACTCCCAAGGCGGCGATGCGATCCAAGAGCTCATTTAAGGAGGCGAGCTCCATTAGATCCATCTGTTCGACGAGTGCCGATTTGACGTGGAGGCTGTTTTCGATGACCCGAGAAGTCATCATCGGCGCGGCGGCCGAACATGCGGTCATGATGAAACCACCTAGCCGGAGAGTTTGGCCGACAGCCAAAGCTCCCCCAACAGTAGTACCATCTTTAAAGACGAGACGAGACATCCTTCCTTCTGGCGACGGCACAGAGGAACTCTCAATGAAAGCACCAATGTCGGTGTCAAAACCGGCGGATCTCGGGTAGGGGGTCCCAAATTATGCGTCTAAGGCGGATGGTAACAGGAGGCAGGGGCCACGATGTTTTACCCAAGTTCGGGCCCTCTTGATGGAGGTAAAACCCTATGTCCTGCTTGATTTATTCTTGATGATATGGGTAGTACAAGAGTAGATCTACCACGAGATCGGAGAGGCTAAACCCTAGAAGCTAGCCTATGGTATGATTGTATGTTGTCCTACGGACAAAAACCCTGCGGTTTGTATAGACACCGAAGGGGGCTAGGGTTACACAAGGTCGGTTACAAAGGAGGAGATATACATATCCGTATCGCCTAGCTTGCCTTCCACGCGAAGTAGAGTCCCATCTGGACACGAGATGAAGTCCTCAATCTTGTATCTTCATGGTCCAACGGTCTGGCCAAAGGTTATAATCCGGCTGTCCGAAGACCCCCTAATCTAGGATTCCCTCAAGCTCCGTCATCTGGTTGCATCAAACGGATATGGGGGAAAAAGGAAAGCAAAGCAAACATGACTACTCATCTGAAGTACTCAGCAAAGAAGGATCTACACTACATATGCAACATTATCAAAGGAAGGCTGTATATGTGGACTGGGCTTCAGAAATGCCAGAATAGAGGGGAGAGCCTAGTCCTATCAAACACTATCATCTTCAGCATCTTTAGTGGTCTTGCAGCATTAGAAGAGTGCAGACCAGCATAAAGTAAAGTAGTAGTAGTAGTGTCATTATCCTCGCACAGAGATCCTTTATCGATTCCTTCAGAGAAAGCAATTCCAGAGCCATACTAGCTGGGAAATTATCTCGGATGTTTCCCCGCTCCGCCTGCAACGTCTAGCACTGCGTTAGTTCTCTCCTAACACCGCCTATTTATCATGTTATGCTTTATGATGCTTTGTTTGCTTTATATTTACTGTTTCTTCCCCCTCTTATCTCTGGTAGACCCCGAGACTGATGCTGCCCCTGTGATCGACCACGTCTCCGACGACCCTTCTTCCTTTGCAGCAAAGCTTCCACGCAAGCACCCCCTTTTGAGCATACCGATATTGCCTACTCTATCTCCCTTATCCTTGCATTAGAATCTGCTGCTACTACTGTTATCCTATTTCTGCTACATAGCCTGTTTATTATAACCTTCTGTTGTTACCTACCTACTTATCCTAAATTTTTTAGTATAGGATAGGTAGAGACCCTTCAGAGACCCCCCACTTTGTCCCGACTGCCCCGCTGGATTATCAGAAGACCCGATCAACGGGATTGAAGACCAGGCCCCGACAGCGCACATCACTTTCCCCTGAGTTGCTCTACACTACTGGGTTGCTATCGAGTGTCGAGGATGACACCTCATCAGAACTTATGATGTTAACCTTGTAGGTTAGTTCATCGGTTATGGTCATTGAGGGTGATTCCTCCATCTCCAATCCCGATAACGACACTGTCGTGCAACTCCTCAAGAGTGGACCTCGAGGGTGATGCCTCCTTCATTCACCTTGACGAACACATCAGGTGAAATTCCATCGAGGGTGATTCCTCAGGGTTCCCCTTGGTGTTAGACACACGGTTACTATGGTTACTGTGACTTTACACTGGACCATGTTACTTAAGACGGGTCCGCCCTGAGGTGTACCCGCACGGGCTTAATTGCGAGTGATGTGGAGTCGGGTTGACCTGGAAGGTGCCCGTGAGATAATTACGAGGCGTGGCCGAGCATTCTTAGCCCTTGCCGCGAGTCCTCGAGATAGGGCAACGGGGTCACATCAATCGTGAGTATTTGCTCGTTACCGCGCGTTCCTAATCCACTACGATTTGGATATTTGATCCAAGGGCCTCTGGTCTGATAGCACTAACAATCACGCGGGAATAAGTATGGGCACTTTACATCGTATGTATCAGCTGAAAGCTTAATGAACATAGGCGATGTAGCGGCATGCGCCGGGTTGGACTGTGTCACATACCTAATTCTCATAATGCCTAGTGCTAGCATCTGGTGTTGCATCATGTCTACTTTACCCAGAAAGTAGAAATGGGGATGAAAATGTCCTACTGTGTGTGAGCTAAGTGTGTGAACACGATTTGGTAACGGTAGCGGTGAAAGGCCATGTGGGAGCACATGGTGGGTTGTCTCATTGAAACCGTCCTTAGGAACTGAGTTCTGTGTTTGTGATCCATGAACAACTACTACCACACATTGGCCTTCGGGCACTCCAAGCTCTCTTGACTTATTAATCGACCTGATCTTTGTCTCATTGAAACCGTCCTCAGGAACTGAGTTTCTGGTGTTTGTAGGATATGTGTTGGAGGCCGTGCGTAGCGCTGACCCTAGGGGTGGGCTATGATGTGGTAGATACACCGTGGCCGGGTATGCCGGGCGCCGGTTTGGTGTCGCGGAACCCTATACACATTGTTGGGGCTGTGAGCGAAACCCCGGCCGGATCTTCTCGCGGATGGAACCCGAATAGGGGATAAACCTGGACTAGAGACTTGTGTGTTTAGTCAGGTCGTGGCCGACTCCCTCGCTAGGCTTCCGCTTGAAGGTTGCCGAGATACACGACGTGTACATGGTGGTAAGTGGCGAGAGCGTGTGTGAAGAAGTACACCCCTGCAGGGTTATAAATGATCTATTCGAATAGCCGCGTCCGCGGTAAATGACCTCTGGGTTGCCTGTACAGTTCGTAGACAAGTGAAAGTGGATACTCTAAAATGCGCAAGATAAGCGTGGGTGCTATGGATGGTGTTCTCGTAGGGAGACGGGAGCGGATCCATGGTGGTGTATTGATTGGTGAATATGTGGACTCGTGCGTGCCACCTCAAAAGAGTTACTTGCAGTAGTAGGTCATGTTAGCCACTGAGTCAAAGCTGGCTTGCTGCAGTTAAAGCCCACCACCCGTTCGTTGATAATGATACATATGTACATGGTTCTGATGCAAGTCTTCCTGGGTACATTTGTACTCACGTTTGCTTAATTTATGTTTTTGCAGAGAGACTTCAGTCTCGCTAGTAGTTCCATGTGGACTTCGACGTTTAGATTGTTACCTAAGCTACGATCTTGTGCCCTCGGCAACATCTTGTAGATAGTAAGGCTTCTCAGCCTTTTTCTTTTATAGTTGTCTATACTCAGATAAGTTTAGCTTCCGCTTGTGCTTGTTGCTTGTATGACTTGAATGCTGGATCATCAGACCCATGTTTGTAATATCTGGCTCCTCGGAGCCTAATGAATAAATACTTTGAGTCATAGAGTTTTGTTCTGATGCCATGTTGTATTTGCACATATCGAGCATATTGTGTGTATGATTGAAATGCTTGGTATGTGTGGGATCCGACAACCTAGTTGTTTATGCTTGGTAGCATCTCTTATGGGGAAATGTAGTCTAGTGCTTCCACTGAGCCATGGTAGTCTGCTACAGCCTGGTTTGCTGGAGTCCTGCTAGCCCAGTTACTACTGCTCCGGAACACTTAGACTGGCCGGCATGTGATCCACTTCGTTCCTATGTCTGTCCCTTTGGGGAAATGTCATGCGGTGACTTCCGGAGTCCTTCTAGCCTGCTATAGCTCGGGTTCCCAGAGTCCTGTTAGCCCAGTTGCTACAGCCCGGATTCACACGCTGATGACCGGCACGCTCGATGCTGGTTCATTTATGCCTGTCCCTGTAAGTTAGTGCCACTTTGGGTTTATGACTAGTCATGTCGGCCAGGGTTCTATGTCATATGGATGCTAGTGACACTATCATATACGTGAGCCAAAAGGCGCAAACGGTCCCGGGCCAGGTAAGGTGGCACTCGTGGGAATACCGTGCATGAGGCCACAAAGTGATATGATGTGTTACATGCTAGATCGGTGTGACTTAGGATCGGGGTCCTGACAGACTAGAACGCCTTGCCTTCTTTAAGGGGGGCTAGGTTTGCTCACCGGCCGTGTACGCAACATGCAGGAGTGCAAAGGGCAATGGGCCCAAGACCCCTGCATGCTTAGGATGTAGACCGGTGTGCTGGCCTCTATGACCAGCCTTGGTAGGACTGCGGTGTGTTGATCAGCCGAGGGCGGTCATGACCTGATGGTGTGTCCGGCTGGAGTTGATCGAGCGTGTTGGGTAAGTTGGTGCACCCCTGCATGGAAGAAAACATCTATCGATAGCCTTTCCTATGGTAACGGACACTCGGAGTTGTATCCCAATCGATACAACTAGAACTGGATACTTGAGATGAGAAATGGGATTTTTCAGGGTTCGCTTGGACATTTTTTGTAACACCCGAAGAATCATGCTATAGTAATACCCTGTTGATGGTGCCATGTCATCACTCATACTATTGCTAATCCTCAATTGCAGTCAAACACAATTCAAATTCAAATCCTAATTTAAAGTCAAAATTCAAACTTCTCATACATGACAACAAGAATGTTCTTCATGTGGCAAATAATCACTTGTTAATATTGGTGGTGAACCAACTTTTTGCAAAGTGTTTAAATGCCCTAAACTAATTAAAAACATGGCTAAATCATTTATTTAAATGCTTTTTAATTTATAAAAAAAATACTAAAGTACTTTATTTTGGTGCCAAGTTAATTTTAGCAGTGGCCTAAGTTAAAATTGTATTTTAGGTCCAAGATTAGTTTTTATAAAACTATTTTGCTTTCTGAAAATAAAAGAAAACAGAAAAGGTAAAAAAGAATCTAAAAAGAAGCGGTGAGAGAGAGAGAGCCCCCCTTGCCTAAATTTAAAAAAGAATGTATAAAGAATGATTACCTCTCAAACCACCTCTATGGTCAGGAGGCGAGGAAGGTTTTCATACAACACCCACGGTTCAATATTGAAGTGTTCCTGAAGAGGATGAAGGACAGACGGTCAATCATCCACAGGCACTGGCCTAAAGTTGCAAAGTCCTTCAGCATGAATGAAGGCTCAATATTCGCCTTCCGCTTCAGTAGTTTTCCACATGATATGCATCTGTCTATATACTGTCTATGATGCTAATTTCGATAGGTTATATATGTTGCATGTGAAACTTGGTGCTGGTGCAGTTGTGTAATGGGGTAGCTGAGTGCTGAAGCTATATCATGTTGTACTCTAATGTATTTCAATTATTAAATTTTGCTTCCTTAATATGGAAATGAAATATATTATGTGCTTAATATGAATGTCAATTAGATTAATAAATGGATTACTAATAATAGGGCAATTAGCCTGCTAATGGCGAATTAGCCTGCTAATTGGGTTTTGCTATTGCAAAAGGTAATTGAAAAAATACCATGGGCAATGACCTGAGGCAACGCACACAGTTTCTAGGAATAAACTGCGTTGAATCAATGAACATTCACGCACGACTTTCTCTTGAAAACTATTTGCGTTAGACCACCTTGCGTAAACGTTTACCACGTAAAAACTATGTGTGATAGACAACCTTTGCCACACAGTTTCTTCTATGGACCGTGTGTGATACATTCAATAACGCAAACAATTTAACTGGAAAACTTGTCTGTGATGTACGTGTGAACGGAAACGTTTTCCTTGGAGCGACTATGTGGGATGTACATATGAACAAAAACATTTAGCGGGGACTGACTATGTGGGATGTACTTGCGACCGGAAACAATTTTGCATGTATAATTGTATTTTTTAGCTCTACTGTACGTATTTCCGTATTTGAGCGCTTGCCGGTCGCACACGACCTCATTTTTCCGACCGTGTGTGCTAGGAGGGCATATCCCCGATGGTTTTTGGTTCGTGTGGGAAGGACCCCCTATCCCCCACACTCACTAGGCGACGGTTCCAAATTTCGTCGTGGAAAGGTGTTAAAACCCGTTTGTATAGCACCGATGCGCACCCGTGAAATTGATAAAAGTGGGTTTCAAGAGGTCAAAACTTTAACTAGTGATGTCCCCACTATTTTGGATTACAAAGACTTTAATTATGATAGTTTCTATTTGATTGATTGTATTTCTTTGTTGCAAGCCATGATAAATTCACCCCATTCTTATGAACAAAATAAAACTTCTACTAAACCTATTGTTGATGCTATGATGAAAGATTTGGAAGAAAAGTTGGAATTAGAAGTTTCAATTCCTAGAAAATTGCATGATGAATGGGAACCTACTATCAAAGTCGAGATAAAAAATTATGAGTGTTTTTCTTTGTGTGACTTGGGTGCTAGTGTTTCTACAATTCCGAAATCTTTATGTGATGTGCTTGGTCTTACCGATATTGAAGAATGTTCTTTAAATTTGTACTTGGCGGATTCTACTATTAAAAAGCCTATGGGAAGAATTAATGATGTTCTTATTCTTGCAAATAGTAATTATGTTCCCATAGATTTTATTGTTCTTGATATTGATTGCAATCTGTCTTGTCCAATTATTCTTGGTAGACCGTTTTTACGCACTATCGGTGCTGTGATTGATATGAAAGAAGGCAATATTAAGTTCCAATTTCCACTAAGGAAGGGAATGGAACACTTTCCTAAAAAAAGAATTAGGCCACCATATGAATCAATCATTAGGGCATCTTATGGATCTCGAAACAAAGATGACAAAACTTAGATCCTTGATTTATGCCTAGCTAAGGGCGTGAGACAATAGCGCTTGCTGGGAGGCAACCCAATGAATAAAATGTATTTTTGCTTTTTGATTTCTGTTTTTGAGTGTTAGAAAAATTATGCTACTATTATGATTTTGTTTTTTGTGTTTTAATTAGTGTTTGTGCCAAGTAAAGCCTTTAGGATCTTCTTGGCTGCTAGTTGTTTGATCTTGTTGAAAAACAGAAACTTTTGCGCTCACAAAAACAATTCTCACTTTTAACCAAAGAGTGATAAAATACCAATTATTTTTGCAGCAGATTGATATACAAATTCCTCATGTTTTCCTAATTTCTCAAGATTTTTGGAGTTACAGAAGTATTTGAAATATCCAGATTGCTACATACTGTTCTGTTTTTGACAGATTCTGTTTTCTTTGCATTGTGTGCTTGTTTTGATCATTCTATGGTTTTCTTTGATGAGTTTTTGCCATAGAAAAGTTGGAATATAGTAAATATAATGCAATAATAAAATATGAATTGGTTTTCTAAAACAATTATAGTAGTGATTTGTTTTCTTATACTAACAGATCTCATGAAGGTTTTGTTGAGTTTTGTGTGATTGAAGTTTTCAAGTTTTGGGTTATCTTACGGTGGATGAAGGAATAAGGAGTACGAAGAGCCTAAGCTTGGGGAGGAACGGCTTGATGTGGCGATCTGAAGGCGGTGCTTGAGAGCCGCCTACTAGGGCCACGACTACATGGTGCGCCGGTACTATGTATCGAGCAGTGAAGAGGTCGCGGAGTTCCCCCCAGGATGTCACCGTGGATCCAGGGAGGTTGAGCAGCCAGGCGCGTGGCTCGCTGGCGAGGGCCATGGGGAGCCAGTTGGCCATGACCTTGTCGTCTCCCCCGGCCTCGAGGACGGCCTCCTCGTATGCCAACAGGAAGGCAAACGGGTTTGCCGCGCCGTTGTAGCGCTGCGGCATCTCTGACCTAAACTTGGGTGGCCATCGCACCTGCCACAGGGCGAGGGCCAGGGCTCGGAGCCCCCTGGCCCCGTTGTCAGCACCAGCCGCTAGAGCCGGTGGCAGGGCACCTGCTATGAGGGAGAAGAGCGGTGGCGTGGAGCGTAGGCCGGTGGAGAGGAGCTATGGCGCACCTCTACCTGGCACACCAAATGTCTGATCACGGGTTTCGGTAGACCCTGGAGGTTCGAACTCTGGTGTGCGCGTGAAGTTCTTTCCCTCCTACCGATCTACGCCCTAGCTCACTAAGGTCTTGCGGACGAACTCGATGCACTCGCAATGCAAAGACAGAAGGTTTATACTGGTTCGGGCCACCGATGTGGTGTAATACCCTACTCCAGTGCGATGGTGGTGGATTGCCTCTTGGGGAAGAGTACAAAGGGGAAGAGTAGCCTCCTAAGGTTGAGGTGTTCTTGTGCTTGGTGTGCTAAGGGTTGGCCTTTGATCAGATCGGCCGAGATCCCCCCTTTGGTGGTGGCTAGTCCTACATATATAGGCCCAGGTTCTCTCCCAAAATATTGAGCGGGAAGGGAGCCAAAAATGGCGGCCAGTTTGTAAGGGGGCATCTAGTACAAGCTATCCTGACAAAAGGTGGTCTTCGCCTGTCAAAGGTTCTGGTCGTGACGCCATCCTGGGCTCCATGGTGCCCTCCGTCCTGCCGTCCTTCTGGTCTTGGTGTTGTTGCACCGATATGGAAACCTTTCCCTGATGCCTCGGTACTCCGCGCTTGGGCTTGCCTCCTTAGCACCAAAGATTTAACAAGGACGCCCGGATAATTAAGCTACAGTAACCTTCTACTAATGATGCCACGTCACCACTGTTACTGATACTAAACTCGCACTGATTCAAATTCCGTTCGAATTCAAAATCCGAAATCAAGTCAAACGGTAAAAGATTTCAAACATTAAAACAAAAGTGTTCGAAATGTGGCAAATAAATCATAGATAATTTTGGTGGAGAAATGATCTTTTTATAAAAAAATTAGGTGCATGAAATTAATTATAACAAAGGTAAAACAAATAATTAAAGGCTCTATAATTTTTAAACAAATACAAAATACTATTTAAAGTGCCAAATTAATTATGATACATATATAGTTAATGATATTATTTTAGTTTAGGTTTAACTTTTGTATTTCGTAACACTAAACTAAAATAAAATAGTAAATTTTTTAGAAAAAAACAAATAAGAAAAAAATGGGAAAAGGGGATTCCCCCTGCCCCCTGGGCGTTGGCATCGAACCGGCCCGGTGGCCCACTCCCTCCCCGATCGACTTCTCATGTTCCCCGAGCCGCGTCTCTATAGGAGCAGGGCTCCCACCCGACCACCTCGCCGGTCACGCCAACGAGAGGATAAGGCCGAACCCCGCAACCACACGGGCTCCCCACACCCCACTCACCCCTGCCAGATCCATTCCTCCCCACGCGTCTCTCCTTCTCCTGCTCCGCTCTCACGCGAGTGCATCTGGCGCCGTCGCCGTGTCGTCCAGCGCGGCCGGCGAGCTCCTCTCGTCGCCCCGCTCCATCCATCGGACCCGCCTCCCTCGTCCACGCCTCCCCGACGGGCCACAGGACGCCGAGCGCCCCCGAACACTGCCCCGTCCTCTTCTTTCGTCTTCGGCCATCAGAGCTCTATCGCGACGATTCGCCGCCTCCGTGCTTCCCCATCCTCACTGACCTCCCCTGCCGCATCGATGTGAGCTCGCTGTCCTTCCCCCTGTTCCCCCTCCCATTTATACGTTGTAGATCGCCGCCCCTGTTTCGCTCCTCGACCACCTTCTACCGACGCCTGCACCCATTCCGAGCTCCTGATTGCGTAATTATACCTCCATCCTTTCCCATGGTATTTTTAGTGCGTAATTATGTACGCGTGGCATATAGGCAACAATTTGGTAGGGGATGAGATGGAGGCCGGATTGCTAACCGAGCTCCTGACGAGCTGGACTGTCGTATAATGGGGTAACTCGGACTCGTTTGGCAGTGTCCAAGGACTTGGCCACTGACGTAATAGTTGGCTTAATGAGGCCACCCTGTACTTCCGTTGCCAGGGCCGCGGTGTGATCCTCCGTACAGAGGGAGCATTCCATGTTTCCATTCACCGTTGTGATACCGCGTGGTCTGGGCATCTTGAGCTTGAGATAGGCGTAGTGCGGGACTTCATTGAAGCGAGCGAACGTGGTTCGTCCGAGTAGTGCGTAGTAGCCACTGCGGAAGGGGACGATATCGAAGATCAAGTCTTCGCTGCGGAAGTTGTCCGGCGAACCGAAGACCACTTCCAATGTGATTGAGCCCATGCAGAGGGCCTCTACGCCTGGTATCACTCCTTTGAAGGTGTCGGCATTCTGGGAACGGGGGTCCCCAGACTTTCCTGCCTGCGGCCCGCGGCGTGGCTGAGCCAGCAGGCTGTACGGCCCATCTTCACCAGCAAAGCATCCAAGACCCTCGCGTGGGTCCAAGCATCAGGAGGCAGACGACGCAAGGCCTCCTCTGGAGTAGCCTAGCCAGGCAGGCTCGCGAGGAGCGGAGATATCAAGGCGGGGCAAACCTCACGAGACCCTCGTGACGTGAGCCATGACGCACCACACCAGGCGGGCGCTAGGCGGGCGCCAGCGCGCGCAGCATCTTGTTTCCTCTTTGGTGCAAAGGAGGCCAGCGCAGGCGAAGAGTACCGAGGCATCAGGCAAAGGTTGCTATATTGGTGCAACGATTCCAAGACCAGGAGGACGGCAAGACGGAGGTCATCGTGGAGCCCAAGACGGCGTCACCACAGAGCTTTTCGCAGGCGAAGACCACTTTTGTCAGGATAGCTTGTACTAGCTGTCCCACTTCAAATCAGCCCGCCATTGTTGGCTCCCTTCCCACTCAATATTTTGGAAGAGGACCAGGGCCTATATAAGTAGAGCTAGCCACCATAGTAGGGGGATCGGATCATCATCTCATCTCACCTTAGCTTGATCCAACCCGATCGACAGCCTACACACAAGAACACGTCAACCTCAGGAGGCCGTTCTTCACTTGTACTATTCATCATCAGCCCTAGAAGCAATCCACCACTACCACACTGGAGTAGGATATTACACCACGACGGTGGCCCGAACCAGTATAAACCTCGTGTCTTTATGTGTTGCGAGTTCGTCGAGTTCGTCCGTGAGATCTTAGCGAGCTAGGGCATAGATTGGCAGAAAGGAAAGACTACGCGCGCACCCCAGTGTTCGAACCTTAAGGGTTTGCGGGAACCCCACATCTGACATTCGGCGCACCAGGTAGGGGTGTGCTGTAGCTTCACTCCCATCAGTTCATCGCTCCGTCGCTCCGTCGTCTCCATGGTGGACGCTCGCCGTGCTCGAGATGAGCGTCGGGCTGCCCTCACCGCCCGCGTCGCTCAGATGGCTCCCGTCGGTAGGCCACATTGTCGTTCTCCGTCTCGCGCCGCCAATGCTGCCATCGCCCCGGCAGGGAATGAGCAGCAGGCATCCTCGCTGCATCCTTCGGTGCGGCAGGACGGCCGCACCGCGACTCCATCCCATGGAGGCACGGGCCGCGCTCCTCGCGGCGAACGAGCTCCTGCGCTAATGCCCCATCGACGACCTCTACGAGGAGTGGCTCGACCGCGTTGCCGAGCTCGTCCATGCCGCAGGGGGCTCTCCGGTGCCGTCCCACTCTCTGCCTCCCCCTCAACCAACCGCGGGAGACGGGGCTCGTGGCGTGCCTCCACCACCTCAGCCCCAAGACGGCGCCTTGGCACCAAGGCGCGCTGCTCCGTGGCATGATCCGCCGCGCCCGGCGCCCGCGCGCGAAGAGAGAAGCTGCCAAAAAATTCTGCGGTTGTGAGAAGCTGCACCTACGCTCCCCGCGCCACCTCGTCAAGACCGCACACCGCCCGCAGCGGCGCAGCGCGGACCTCATCAAGACCAAGCTCCACCTCTGAAGCGGGCCCAGGCAACCACGACTGGCTGCCGCGCCTTCACCCCCGAGCTTCTTAGCATCGCCTGATCGGGCAAGTTCAAGATGGATCTGCCTCCTCGCTACGACAGTACTGCCGACCCCGCGGAGTTCCTGCAGCTCTATGAGTTGAGCATCGAAGCGGCCAACGGCGACGAAAAGGTCATGGCGAACTGGTTTTCCATGGCTCTCAAGGATGGAGCTCGCTCCTGGCTCCTGAACCTGCAGCACGGCTCGATCTCCTTCTGGGACGAGATGCATGACCGCTTCGTCGCCAACATCCAGGCCACTCGTGACCGCCCACTGGCCACGGGTGATCTATGCTGCATCAGGCAGCAGCCAGGAGAGACCCTCCAGAAGTACATTTAGCGCTTCAACAACACCCGCCTCAAGATCCCCAAGGTCACGGGCGAGGCCATCATCTCCGCATTCTCCGACGGCGTCCGTGACGTCAAGATGAAGGAAGAGCTCGCCATCCACGAGGAGCTCTGCACATCTCAGGAGTTGTTCAACCTGGCGACCAAGTGCACAAGAGCTGAGGAGGGGCGCCTCTCTCTCCTTGAGCTGCCAGCCATGGGCGCGGAGGAGAAGAAGGCCAAGGCCAAGGACGTGAAGCACCAGGAGGTAGCTGTGCTCGCAGCGGAGCCCGACTCAAGCGGGGCAGAGATCAGCCCGAGTCATCCAGGAATGGCTGACCGTTCTGCGCCTTCCACAACCTGAACACCCACAACACCAACGATTGACAAGAGCTCAGAGCCATACGAGAAGGACACTACGGTCGATGCCTCGAGCGCAATGACCAGGGTTACGGCCGCGTAGGAGGACGTGGAGGCGGACGCTGGGACGACCATGGCCGGCGCCAGGAGTGGCGCGACCGGCCTCGTGAGGACCGCTGGCAGGACCAGCCTCGTGAGGGCGCCCAAAGGTATCCCCCGCGTGAGGATCGCCCCTAGGGCAACGCCGGTCTTCCCCCGCTGCCGCCACCAAGAAGGAACGATGACCACCACCAGGACGAGGGGGCTGGGGGCTTCCAGGAACCGCATGCGATTGCCTGCATCTTGGGCGGCGCCCAGGCCCCAACCTCTCAGTGCACCTTCAAGAAGTTTGCTCGCGAGGTGAACGCGGCCCTCCCCAAGCTCAAGGCCATGCGCCCGCTCAGGTGGTCCCAATGCGCCATCACTTTCAACTCGATGGATCATCTCAAGTGCGCAGCCACCGCTGGCACCCTCCCTATGCTGTGTTCCCCAGTCATCAGCAATGTGCAGGTCACCAAGACCCTCATTGACGGTGAAGCAGGGCTCAACGTCCTGTCCGTCGACACGTTCAACAACCTGCAAGTGCCATATGAGCAGCTCCAGCCCACCAAGCCTTTCTCAGGAGTGACTGACGGCTCCACCACGCCGATAGGGCAGGTCTGCCTGCCTGTCACCTTCGGGGAGCGCAAGAACTACCGCACCGAGCTCATTGACTTCGATGTCGTGCACATCCGCCTGCCATACAATGCCATCCTCGGGTATCCAGCCCTGGTCAAGTTCATGGCAGTCACTCATCACGGCTACAACGTTTTCAAGATGTCAGGAAGCGGATGAATCATCACGGTCCCGTGTGAAGAGAGGGATGCGGTGTGCTCCCTCGAGCGCGCCTTTCAAGCCGCAGCAATCGACAACCCTGACAGCAGAAATGAAAGCCCTCTAGAGGCCATCCCCAAGAAGAAGAAGTTGCCCTGTGCAGGACCTCAGGAGGACGGCGTCGCGGCAGAAGCCACGTCAGGACCAGCGCCCGCTCTAGCGGTGCCTCCCTCCATCGCATAGGAAGGCGCACCCGGCGCCCTCCTCAAGCAGGGCTCGGGGGCTCTCTTCTGGAGGGACTCAGACCCTGCCAACCTCACGAGGGAGGCGCTTGGGCACCATTTGGAAGCATGCTTCACGACACGTGACCCTCAGGAGAGCACAGGGCAAGGAGTGCCCACCACTCAGGAGTTCATCACCAAGACCATCCAGGAACTGCAAGAAGCAAGAGCCATGTGCGGCAACAGCCACCCATGGGGCGCAGCTCCGCATCCTGACGAGGATGCTGGGCTGCATATCTACATCGACGTCCCAGGGCTCAACGGGGCCACATCTCAGGAGCGTTTCTGGCCTTCGCGTGTGGGCCGCTGCGAGGGCCCGCCGCACAGCTACGTTCGTATGCCTTTTGGCTTGCCGAGCGTGGCGTCGGCCTATCAGCGCAACATGCGACATGTCCTGGCGACTAAGGAAGCCAGGTACCACGCCGTTCTGGAGGAGATGGAGACGATCTTCAGGGAACCTCCCGAACCCTTAGAGCCTCCCAAGGCTCAGGGTTCTGGCGGCTCATGAGGAGTCATTTCTTCAACTCATGCCTTCAGCTACGCCAACTCTACTTCGTCTACAGAACCAGGTGACATCTTCCAAGCTCGTTTAGCTGGGAGCGCCCCCCGGGCTGCATTATTCCCAGGCCGCGTGGGTCCATCCCTGCGGCATGTACCCCTTTTTGATTATGTCTTTAGCTTACCTTGTTTTGGGGGCGCCCCTCGGGAGGAACACCGTCGTAAAGCTGCGTTGAGGGTAGCAAGGTACAAACAAGCGCTGCGGCGATACCACTGCCGCAACATCTGCTCCAGGACGCTTGAGGTGGGCGACCTTGCCCTGAGGCGGGTCCTCTCCAGGGAAGGGCTGCATAAGCTTTCGTCCATGTGGGAGAACTCGTTTAGGGTCGTCCATGTCTCCAGGCCGAGTGCAGCACGCTTGGAGGCGCAGGACGGGATACCTATCCAGAACGCCTAGAACATCCAGCACCTCTGGAAGTTCTATCCATGAAGCAAGGCCCAGAGCCTCAGAAGCAAGGTCCAGAGCCTGTGAAGAAGGCCCGGTGCCTGTGAAGAACCACCGCCCATGACACTCTCATGTAATAATGAGTGGGGCTATACACACCTAGTGTCTCAGGAGCGCCAGTCTCAGGCCATGGGGCTCCCTCCCATGCCTAGTGGACAGCACTTAGCTCTGCGCTGGCGAGAAGACTTGAAGCCTAGATTAGGTGCCGGACACGGCTTTTCATTTGTTTTCCGTAGTTGACTCGCTTTTCCTCAATCAAAGTTTGCCCTTGGCATTACTTGTTTATTTGATTCCCTCGCCTCTCACTGCATTTTTTCTGGCTCGAATTTGCTCGTGTTCTCTCTCTCACATGCCTTGCGAGGGGGCTAGGCAGGTGCCCTCGCGAGCATTTTTTCTCCTTTCTGCCTTCTTGCGAGCCACCCTCGTTCGACCCCAAAAGCTGGCACACCTCTCCTAGTCCGTGCCCCTCGGGTACCGCGACACAAAGCGCCGGGTCAGGGCCAGGATGAACGACAAGTCTTTTAACGCACTTCCTAACGAGTTTTTCGCAGTTCTTGAGCGAATGCAGGCCACCAAGGCAAGATGAATGTGAGGAAATAAAAGCTTCGTGAGGAAGAGGACGTCCTGAGTATACCAGGTTAAGTTATCTTTGCGCAAAATAACGACACAACACGAGAATAGCACACATACTCATATAACCAAGGAACCATAGTTCGATACACGCCCCCTGGGCCCATGCTGGTTTCATTCTTTCTGCAGGAAAAGAGCAAAACAAAAGTAGCGTTGCACCGATCGACGAGGACAGACACCTAGCACTACCCCGAGCCTAGCCAGATCCTTCCTCACGCTTCACGGAGGTGCGGCGATGAGATGACCCACTGCCGCCTTCAAAATGGGCGCGGCGGCGTGGCGGCTGGGCATAGCCACCACTGCTAGAGCTGTAGCCGGAGGAAGAGCCATCGTAGCTCGACGAGACACGATCGCCGATAAGGGGGGCTCGCCCTCGTCCTCATCACGACCGTCCCCAAGGCCGAGTACCTCCTCACCATCGTTTGCCTTGTGGTAGCACCCGACACGACGACCATCTTCCCCAAACATCCTCACATAAAGGGTCGACCCACCATCATACCTGAAGTGGAGGGTGCACCACCTGCCCAGGCCGCACGCACGGAGGAATGTCTGCGAGCCGCGGACCAGGGCTATGTTGCCCGCGGCGGAAGTCTCGACCGCAACCCAAGAGGCCTTGTTGTAGCAGCCATCCGCCTGCAGCCAGAGTCCGCCTGGACTAGAGGCCGGCAGTTCACCGGCGAAGAAACGTGGGAGTTGGAGCCAGTTGTCGGCCGGGTTCTCCGACCAGACGACGAACTCGTCCATGTGGAAGCGTGGACGAGGGGCCATGCCACCATGGCACGCCTCCCCTCATCAACTGGACCACCATGGCTGGGATGCCCCACTCCGCATGTCGTGGTGCCGTCCCGACAATGGGCCACGACGGGGGTCGTGGCATGTTTACGGAGGCGACCGCGGCCGCGCTTGGGTGCCGGGGAGCCGGGTCCCTCGCGAGGGGCTTTTCCCTTCTCGGTGGCGGAGAACTTGCTGCGTGGTGCCTTGGGTGTCACTTCAAGTGATGGAGCGAGGAGGAAGGAGCAAACAAGCAAGGAAGAGATGGGCAACGGGGGCTCTGCCCCCCTCCCCATTTATAGCAAGGGAAGGCCAACTGACGTCTCCCACGATCGTAGGTAATGATGGTTTTCCTTGCATGTCGCAGGGACCTGACAAGTCGAGCAGTTGCCGAGGCAACATGGGGAAGCGGAGACACCCACGTCCAATCAACCGCCACGAGTCAATCGAGGCCGCATGCTTTTGGGGACAGCGGTGCTCCGAACTTGACCCTTGGCTTTGCCGCGAAGCCAAGCCCGAGCGCACCTTGGGCCCGGGGGCTACTGTCAGTGTTCTGGGAACAGGGGTCCCTAGAGTTTCCTGCTGCGGCCCGCGTCGTGGCTGAGCCAGCAGGCTGTACGGCCCATCTTCACCAGCAAGGCATCCAAGACCCTCGCGAGGGTGCAAGCCTCGCGAGGAGGACGATGCAAGGCCTCCTCTGGAGTAGCCTAGCGAGGCAGTCTCGCGAGGAGCGGAGATATCAAGGCGGGGCAAACCTCATGAGACCCTTGTGACGTGGGCCATGACGCACGACACCAGGCGGGCACCAGCGCGCGCAGCGTCCTTGTTTCCTCTTTGGTGCAAAGGAGGCCAGCGCAGGCGAAGAGTACCAAGGCATCAGGCAAAGGTTGCTATATTGGTGCAATGATTCCAAGACCAGGAGGACGGCAAGACGGAGGTCATCGTGGAGCCCAAGACGGCGTCACCACAGAGCTTTTCGCAGGCGAAGACCACTTTTGTCAGGATAGCTTGTACTAGTTGTCCCCCTTCAAATCAGCCCGCCATTGTTGGCTCCCTTCCCACTCAATATTTTGGAAGAGGACCAGGGCCTATATAAGTAGAGCTAGCCACCATAGTAGGGGGATCAGATCATCATCTCATCTCACCTTAGCTTGATCCAACCCGATCGACAGCCTACACACAAGAACACCTCAACCTCAGGAGGCTGTTCTTCACATGTACTGTTCATCATCAACCCTAGAGGCAATCCACCACCACCACACTAGAGTAGGGTATTACACCACAATGGTGGCCTGATCCAGTATAAACCTTGTGTCTTTATGTGTTGCGTGTTCGTCGAGTTCGTCCACGAGATTTTACGAGCTAGGGCATAGATTGGTAGGAAGGAAAGACTATGCACGTACCCCAGTGTTCGAACCTTAAGGGTTTGCCGGAACCCCACATCCAACAGAAGGTAGTTTTAGTGGGCTTTATTCCTGATGGATCAATACCCATCTTGCGGACTGTGTCCTGATAGAGCAGGTTAAGGTTGCTGCCGCCATCCATGAGGACTTGCATAAGGTGGAACCCGTCGATGATTGGGTCGAGGACTAATGTGGCCGAAGCTCCATGATGGATACTGGTCGGATGGTCCCTGCGATCGAAGGTGATCGAACAGGCCGACCATGGGTTGAATTTTGGGGCGACTAGCTCTATCGCATAAAAGTCCCTTAGTGCGCGCTTGCGCTCCCTCTTCAAGATATGGGTGACGTATATCATGTTCACCGTTTTGACTTCGGGGGGAAATTTTTTCTGACCCCCCTGTTTTCAGGGCGCGAGGTTCCTCGTCGTCATCCTCACAGGGCGACCCTATCTCCTTATGTTTGGCATTTAACTTGCCAGCCTGTTTGAAGACCAAACAACTTCTGTTGGTATGGTTGGCGGGCTTATCAGGAGTGCCGTGGATCTGGTAGGGTCGATCAAGTATTCGGTCCAGGCTTGATGAACCATCTTTATTCCGTTTGAATTGCTTCTTCCGTTGACCGGATTCAGAGCCACTGAATTCGGCGTTGACTGCCTTATTCTCTGTATCATCAGTGTTGCTCCGACGCTTATGTTTGTTGCGTTGGGGCCTTCCATTGCCGTTTCAGGCTTCGGAAGTGCCGGGGTCACTGGTACTGTTACCGCTGTGAGCTAGCTAGCTATCCTCGCCCGCGCAGATGCGTGTCATTAGTGTTGTAAGGGCTGCCATGGACTTCGGCTTTTCTTGGCCGAGGTGTCAGGCGAGCCATTCATCGCAGATGCTGTGTTTGAAGGCCGCTACGGCTTCGGCATCCGGACAGTCTATAATCTAGTTCTTTTTAATTAGAAACCTGGTCCAGAATTTCCTGGCCGACTCTCCGGGCTGTTGGACTATATGACCGAGGCCATCGGCATCCAAAGGCCGGACATAAGTGCCATGTAAGTTGTCTCTAAAGGCATCGTCCAAGTCTTCCCAGTTTCCGATAGAGTTCTCTGGGAGGCTGTTTAACCAGTGCCGAGCTGGCCCCTTAAGTTTTAGGGGTAGGTATTGGATGGCGTGTAGATCATCACCGCGAGCCATGTGAATGTGGAGAAGAAAATCTTCAATCCATACTGCGGGATCTGTTGTGCCGTCGTATGATTCGATGTTCACAAGTTTAATCCTTTCAGGGAACTCCTGCTCCAATACCTCATCGGTGAAGAATAGGGGGTGTGTGGCGCCTCTGTATCGGGCCATGTCACGATGATGCTCGGATGGAGTCCGTATGCGGTTTTCGGTCCGGGGTTGGTTACGCTTATCGCACCTGGCTTGATAACCCTCCTCTTGTGCCGGAGCACACCCCCATGATCCATAGATTGACCTGGTCTGACCTGCCCTCTTTTCCAGGTCATGTCGTAGGTCGTATATGTATCCCCGAGCTGTTGTTTCTCTGCTTTTTAGCGAGGTGGTGCGGGTTGGTGTTTGGCTTGAGTTGCCGTTCTGTCTCGGCCATGTGGTGGTCTATCAGGTCCGTCAGCCGTATTACGCATGGGTGGTATGGGCTCCAGCGCCTCGTTGTCGAATTGGGGTAGCAGCTTGCGCTTCGGGTAACTCTTTTTCGGTCGCTCCAGGCCATATTCTTCGGCTGCCATGACATTAGTCCAACTATCGTTGAGCAGGTCTTGGTCAGCTTGAAGCTTGTGTTGTTTCTTTTTTAGGCTTCTAGCCGTGGCTATTAGCCGGCGCTCGAAGCGCTCTTGTTCGAGGGGTTCCTCTGGCACGATAAAATCTTCAGAGAGTGGCAGACAGTTGCTGTCCTCCGTGTCGTTGTTCTTTGTTTGTTCATCACGGTCAACTTTCCCGTCCTCCCGATCATCCTGTTCGGATGTTGGTTTGATGGGGTTTTCTTGGTCTTCGGCGTTCTCCAGAGTATCATTCTCTTCGGTGCCGGTATTGCTGTTCTTACCGCGATGCGATTTAGAGTGGCGCCGCTGACGTCGATGTTTCAGCGGTATCTCAGGAGGTTCGTCCTCGACTTGGTTTTTCTCATCATCGTCGTCGCCGTTTTTAGGTGTATCCACAATATATACATCATACGAGGAAGTGGCAGTCCAACATTCGGTGACCGGCGGGTTTTGGGCCTGCTCCTCTCCGGCATCGTTGTCCACACCGTTGATGTCTTCGGAGGCGTAATCGAGCATATTAGTTTGGTCCTTGGCAGTGCCTATGAAGTGGGTGGTGGGTGGGAAATAAAATTCCCTCTTTCCAGCCCCTAGTCCGGGTTGAGCGTGATTTAGAAGTGGTTCCTCTATGACGACAAGAGATCACATTAGGTCCAAAGCCTCATTTAAGAGTGGGGTTTGGACATGGTCAGAAGTTTTTGGTCCGAGCTTGCATGACGCGGGCCTCCAGGGTACGAAAGTAGTATCTGGAGAAGAGTCCGCCCTTGCAATGATTGTTAGAGACGCTATTCTCTTGGTGTTGAGCTCTAAGGCCGCAGAGTGTCCGGCGGGCTCTAGACTCCCGTCTTCGGACCTGATGACGCGCTCCGGATCTAAGGCCAGAGCGGTGGTTGAGGCCGCGAACCCTTTGAAGATCATGTCTCCTCGGATATCAATGACATAGTTCAGGTTTCCAAAACTGATCTGGTGACCAGGGGCCTAGCTGTCGATCTGCTCCATGTGGCCAACCGAGTTAGCCCACAGTGTGAAGCTGCCGAATACAAAGATCTGGCTGGGGAGAAAAATCTCCTTCGCAGTCGCATTGTCGTAGATGATTGATGGAACCATCGAGCCTTTCGACGGAGGCACAGTGGAACTCTCAATGAAAGCACCAATGTCGGTGTCAAAACCAGCAGATCTCGGGTAGGGGGTCCCGAGCTATGCGTCTAAGGATCGATGGTAACAGGAGACAAGGGACACAATGTTTTACCCAGGTTCGGGCCTGTCAGATTTCGGGTTCCGGCAGACCCTTGAGGTTCGAACACTGGGGTGCGCGCGGAGATTTCGCCTTCTACCTACCTGCACCCCTCCGCCTCACTAAGATCTAAGCTATGGAAAGAACAGCACAAGGGACACAGGGTTTATACTGGTTCAGGCCACCGTTGTGGTGTAATACCCTACTCCAGTGTGTGGTGTGGTGGATTGCCTGTTGGGCTGATGATGATGAGCAATACAAGGAAGAATAGCCTCGCGAGGGTCTGTTCTTGGTTGGGGGGATGAACTGCTAGGGGGAGTTCAGTCACCCTTCTCTCTCTCTTCTCGATTGTGATCCTAGCTAGTTTCTGGGTTGGCCGATTCTCCATCCTTCTACCCTATGGGTGGCTAGTCCTATTTATAGACAAAGGCCCTGGGCCTCTTACCCAAATATTGAGCGGGAAGGGCGCCAACAATTGGCCATTTTGAAGGGGAACATCTGGTACACTTATCCTGACTAAAGTTGGTCCTTGCCTGCCAAAGACTCTGGTGGTGACGCTGGCTTGGGATCCACAATGACTTCCTCCCTGCCGTTGGACTGGTCTTGGTCTCGTTGCACCAAAACGGGTGCCTTTGCTTGATGCCCTCGCCTGCGCTTGCTCCCTTTGCACCAAAGAGGAAAGGAGGACACTGCACGGGCTAGCGCCCACCTGGCGCCCTTGGTCGTCATGGCTTGCGTCACGGGCACCTCGTGAGGTACCCTGCCTTGATCTCTCCGCCACCTCGTGAGCCATCCTAATGAGGCCGTGCCTGAGGAAGCTCCGTGTCATCCGCTCCGCGAGGCTTGGCCCCTCGCGAGGGTCTTGGGTCTGTGTTGATGAAGATGGGCCGTGCTGGGCCCCCTTTGATCCACGCCGCAGGCCGCAGGCAGGCAAGTCTGGGGACCCCCGTTCCCAGAATGCCGACAGTAGCCCCCGGGCCCAAGGCGCGCCCGGACTTGGCCGTGCAGGGAGGCAAAAGGGCAAGGGCGAAGCGCCGCAGGCCCTAACAGCCTGCGGCCTTGGGTGCCGCGTGGCGGTTGACTGGGCGTGGGCGTCTCCAGAACCGCGCGAGTTGATAAGGAGCGGCATCTGCCTAGGCTTTGCTTTTTGCTTGCTGCAGTTGCTGCTCAGATCCCCTTTCTTGCGCCTCTCCCTCCTTCCTCCAAAATTTCCAGATCTACTCCGACCGCGTGACCTAGGAAGCCTTGGTGCCTCGTCGGTCCCCGGCCGGAGCTTGGTATTCGTCTGCCTTGGACTCGCCAAACGTGTCGGAGGCGAGCCTCGCCCGGTTGCGCCGGATGGCGGCGGCGCAGGGCATCGATGGGGCAAAGGTGTTCAAGGCCGGCTCCGCCACCCCTGAGGGCCAAGGGAGCACCTTCTATCCGTTCTTTGTAAGCGCCATTGCTGTTGGCCTGGTGCCTCCCTTCTCCGAGTTCTTCTTCTCTGTCCTCCGCCATTATAAGCTACAGGCTCTGCATCACCACCCCAACTCCGTCCTTCTCCTAGCAATCTTCGCCTATTACTGCGAGGCTCATGTAGGGGTACAGCCCTCGGTGGCCTTGCTGCGCCACTACTTCTACCTCCGGACCTCTCGCGGTCCTGCTTCCGCGTGCGCGAGCTTCATCACGTACGGTTGCGCCATTGCCATTTCGAACCCCGGGAAAAGGATTGAGGGCTTCAGGAGCAAGTGGGTCTTGGCAGATGCTGGGTGCATCCACCCTCGGCTGATCTTGCCCACGGAGCAACCCATGAGCTCCAGCGATTGGGGTCGAGCGGAGCTCGCGGACCCCCGCGCGAAGCTGGTGTTGGAGAAGATGGACGCGGATCTGAGGCTAGCCAACATGGCGGCTGCGAAGCTGACCGGCGCGTCGCTGCTGAGGGAATTCCTAGAGCACCAGCTGGATCCGCTTCGGCAGTACTCACTTCTGATGTGGAGGCCTCATTCGAGCCCCGCGGCCTTGGCCGACGGAGATCTAGCTGCGGTCCTCCAATCTCTGGTCGGGGGCGATGTGGCGAGGTTGGAGGGCACCCCTACGCCCTTGTTCCTCCGCGACGACTGGGAGCAGGTAGTCGAGTCCATGCCCGTCTTCAACAGGGACGGGCCCGTGCCCATGGAGACTCCCGCGGAATCGGTGGACATGTCCTCCGACGACTCCAGCGAAGAGGAGGAAGGAGGGGAGCGGGAAAAAGGGCCTGACTCTGAGGCGACTGACGGAGAGTCGAGGGCTCCCCTCCCCCGGCGCAGGTCCCGCGTTCTCCGCCTCTCTCCGAGCGATGACGACGAGGATGATGACGAGCAGGACGGCGGGAGCTTGCCCCCGATCCTAAAGAAGGACAGGATCGGGCTGATCTCCCGCGGGTCTGCCCCGGCCCCGAGGCGGACCGCAGACGCGCCTTCTGCTTCAATGCTTCCCGAGATTGACCCTTCCAGCCGGCTTTCAGGCTTCAAATTTGGCCGGAGGCCGCTTGAGCTTACTGGCGACGACCCGTAAGTGCTTGATTCTTGTCTTTATTTCTTGTTCTGCTTCTGAGGCTTGACGTCCGCATCTCTTGGATAGGCTGGCGCCCGCAGCAAAGAAGCCGAAGGGAGCTCCTGAGGTTCCATCTGTGGCAGCGCCTCTGCCCGCAAAGGAAGGTGAACGCGACGCGCGGGCTTCTCCTACCCGGTCATCCTCGCGAGGCCTGGCTGAGCCGGCTGGGGAGAGATCAGTGCCCGTGGCCCAAGTGACTCCCGAGGTGCCTTTGCCTGCTGCCGCCACTATAGCCGTTGGTGCACAGCAGGCTTCGCCTCAGGATGTTGTGGTCGCGCTGCCGCCCTCTCCTCCTACTCCACCGACTGCTGTCTCTCCGACTCCTCCTGCTATTCTGGATCGTGCTGCTGCTGAGCTGGACCGGCTGCGGCAGGATCTTCTTGGCGCTGACCCTCGCTTGGTGGCCGGGCGCTTGGAGCTGGCTTCAGGATGGATTCGCTCCGACGCTTCGATTCGGGCGGCGCTGGTCCAGGCCTCGACGGCTTGCGATGAGGAGAGGCAGGCCGTCCTTGGGCGAAGGCTGCTCGTGACGCAACCCTGGGGGAGGTGGTCGACGTTCGTGGTCGCTGCAAGGCGCTGGAGGACGAGCTGCAAGGCCCGCGGGACCAGCTCGCGAAAGAGGTCCGCCTTCGCCAAGAGCAGGAAGAAGGCGTGAAGGCTCGTGAGGCGGCCGTCGAGGGCTGGGATGCCAAGCTCAGGAAGCACCGCGACCGCCTAGGCGCGCTGGAGCAGGAGCTGGGGGCGAGGAAGGTCGAGCTGGACGACAAGGCCCATGTTCTTGCCGAGGACCGCGTGGCCTTCGCGGAGGTGGAGGCGAAGGCTCGCTCCTCGCTGAGGATGCTTTACGACAGCGGCCTGGAGAGCCTGCTGGCTGGCGCCGAGGACGGCCCCGCCAAGCTGCTTCCCTTCCTGGTTCGCGCTCTTGAAGATGTCGCCCTTGGCCTTGGCCCCACGGCTGAGGCCGAGGCACGTGTCCTGTCTTCTGCAGCGCTGACGCAGGTCCTCACCCACATCTACCTTTGCAATCCCGGCGTCGACCTCGACAGCCTGCTGGAGCCAGTAAGCGGCGAGCGTGCCGCTGCCGCTGCCGAGGCCGTGAAGGGTCGCGCGGAGGCTCTGCTGGGGAAGTTCCGGGCCTTCAGCACCAAGCCGAAGCAAGGCGCTCCCGACCCTGCTACTCCATGAGGCGAACCCACTCCGCGCTGCTCCACCGCCGACAAGTGACTCCGTTGTGGCTCCTGTCCTGCCTTTAATTCCTGCACATGTATCATGCCTCGGGGAGGCGTTTAAACTTGCGTTTAGCATTGAGATAACAGTGTGGACTGTAATATTTGCTTTTGAATTCCTTCAAATTTATGCTTTTCCTTCCTACTTGCTTATGTTCTACGCCGGCAGAGCCCGGCCCCGCGCGTACCTCAGCCGCCGTTAGCCCCGACCGGAAACTAGGACGGGACCAAGGAGTGAGGGGCTACGTGACAAGTTAGGCTCCTGAGTCGCAATGCTTAGGAGTCCCCCTTGGTGCACGAACAACAAGTAGGGAGGTGTGATGTGGGTGGATCTACTATTCTACGTCTGTAGAGCCCAGCCGCGCGCATACCTCAACCGCCGTTAGCCCCGACCGGAAACCAGGACGGGACCAAGGAGTGAGGGGCTACGTGACCAGTTAGGCTCCTGAGTCGCGATGCTCAGGAGTCCCCCTTGACGCTCAAACGGCCTTCGTACCTTGGCTCCTCTCGGGGAGAGACGCGCGACGAACCAGGCCCGGGGGGGCCTGGCTCGGTGCCGTGCGTCTGGGCGTGACCCAGGCGCAGCCCCCGTGCCCAGCCCCCTCGCGCGGCACTCCCAAGGGGAGGCGTTACGATGAGGCTAGACACTGAGCTCTGGGCTCCCTGAGGTTGATGCGGCCCGGGGGCCGCCCTCAGTTGTTTATCACCAGCGCGGAGCATAGCGCTTTCGTATGTGTACGGGCATAGCCGCTCCTCGGCAGTGTTGTCAGCCAGCGCGGAGCATGGTGCTTCCACTGGTACGTGGGAGGGGGCTCCCCTCTGGGAGGAGCCCCCGGGGCGTTTACAGCCCCGCCCTGACACGTGGCTGGCACGGTAGGGCCTGGCGAGGTGTATCTGGGAACCCATGAGCCAGCGCAGGACTCACGGGGCCCTACCTCTAGGCGGGTTGCGCCTAGCACTGGGCCTTATCTTGTGATGTTTCCCTACAAATTTGGTTAGATGCCGGCACTCTATGTCCTCGGGTCCCGGCCCTCGAGCTGGTCTCAGCCGTCGCTGGTATGCCAGGTCGCGATGCCGTGGATAAGACCAGAGGGTGAGGGCTGGAGAGCCAGTAAGAGCCCTGAGTCGCGATGCTCAGGTACCCCCCCCCTTTAACGTGCAAGTGGTCGGCATGGAGAAGAAGAGGTGCCGTGGACAGGCATCAAATAATCAAGCATGGTGGGTCGAACGCATAGCCGGAAATAAACGCAAAAGGGATACATGCCGTTGGGTCTGGCCCGAGCGACTTGGGGATGATGCAGCCCGTGGGGCGCCCCCAACAAGGTAAGCTAACAACATGAAATAAAAGGGGTACATGCCGCAGGGACGGACCCATGCAGCCTGGGAATAATGCAGCCCTGGGGGGCGCTCCCAGCTAGAAATGAAACGTGAAAGATGTCACCTGATGATGTTGAGGACGAAGGAGTGTTGGTGTAGCTGACCCGGTGGGCTGCGGAAGCCAATCCTCATGAGCCCCCAGGCCCAGGGGCCTCGGGAGGCTCCGGAGGCGCTGGTGGCTCCTCGCGGACCATCTCCATCTCCGCCAGGGCTGCGGAACGCCTGGCCTCTTGAGCCTCCATGATGCCCCTCATGAGGCGCTGGTACGTGGCAGCCGCGTTCGGCAAGCCGTGAGGCATGCGAACGTAGCTGTGGGGTGGACCTTCGCAGTGCCCCACTCGCGAGGGCCAGAGGCGCTCTAGAGAGGTGACTCGATTGAGCCCTGGTATGTCGATGCAGACGCGCAGCCCACCATCCTCGCCTGGATGGGGAGCCACAGCTGGTAGGCGGCGGTCACCTCTCATGACTCTTGACTCCTGTAGCTCCTGAATGGCCTTGCTGACGAACTCCTGACGGTCTGGCCCACCTTGCCTTACTCCTTCTTGAGGGAAACGTGCTTCGAAACACGCCTCCATGTGGTGCCCAAGCGCCTCCCTCGTGACCTTAGCCAGGTCGGTGGTCCTCCAGGGGAGAGCCCCGAGCCCTACCTGAGGAGGGCGCCGGGCGCGCTTTCCTATGCGATGGAAGGAGGTTCCCCCTGGGCAGGCGTGGGCCCTGAGGGGCCTGCCTCCTGAGGGGCCGGGCCGGACAATGTCTTCTTCTTCTTGGGGGCGGTCTCGGGAAGCCTCCTGCTTCCGCGATCCGGGTCTTCTAGTGATGCGGCCTGAAAGGCTCGTTCCAGGGAACACACCGCGTCCTTCTCTTCACAGGGCATCGTGATGACTCCGCCACTTCCTGGCATCTAGAGGACGTTGTAGCTGTGGTGAGTCACAGCCATGAACTTGGCCAGCGCTTAGTACCCAAGGATGGCGTTGTACGGCAGGCGAATGGGCGACATAGAAGTCGATGATTTCGGTGCGGTAGTTGTCGCGTGCCCCGAAGGTGACAGGGAGGCGGACCTGCCCAATCGGGACCGTGGAGCCGTCGGTGACTCCGGAGAAAGGCTTGGTTGGCCGAAGCTGGGTGTAGGGCACTTGGAGATTGTTGAATGTTTCCACGGACAGGACGTTGAGCCTTGCCCCGCCATCGATGAGGGTCCTGGTGACCACCACGTTGCTAATGATTGGGGAACAAAGCATCGGGAGGACTCCGGCTGTGGCCGCACACTTGAGCTGATCTGCTGAGCTGAACTTGATGGCGCACGCCGACCACCTGAGAGGGCGCGTGGCTTCCAGCTTGGGGAGGACTGCATTCACTTTGCGGGCGAACTGCTTGAAGATGCGTTGAGAGGCTGGGGCTTGAGCCCCGCCCAGGATGCAGGCGATCGCGCGTGACTCCTGGAAGCCCCCAGCCCCCTCGTCCTCATGGCGGTCCTCGTTTCTCCTTGGCTGCGGTGGTAGCGGAGGGAGGCCTGCGTTGCCTTGCGGGCGATCCTCGCGAGGCTGATCCCTCCAGTCTCCCTCGCGAGGCGGGTCTTGCCAGGGATCCTCACAAGGTCGATCGCGCCACCCCTGGCGCGGGCAGCGGTCTTCCCAGCATCCTGCGTTCCTTACTCCTCCTCGACCGTAGCCCCGGTCACCTCGGTCGGGGCGACGGTCGATCCTTCCTACTCGCACGGCTCGGAGCTCTTGACACTCGTTGGTGTTGTGGGTGTGGAGGTCATGGTACACACAGTATCGACTGCCCTTGGGAGGTTCGGGCTGATCTCTGCCCCTCTTGGTGTCTGGTTCTGCCGCAAGCACGGCAACCCCCTTACGCTTCACATCCTTGGCCTTGGGCTTCTTCTCTTCTGGGTCTGCGGCAGGCAGCTCGAGGAGGGAGAGACGCCCTTCCTCAGCCCTGGTGCACTTGGTTGCCAAGTTGAACAACTCCAAGGAACTGCACATGTCTTCATGCATCGCCAGCTCCTCCTTCATCTTGACATCGCACACGCTGTCGGAGAAGGCTGAGATGATGGCCTCCTCGGTCACCTTGGGAATCTTGAGGCGTGCGTTGTTGGAGCGCTAGATGTACTTCTGCAGGGTCTCTCCGGGTTGTTGCTTGATGCGGCGCATGTCACTCACGGCGGGTGGCCGGTCGCGAGTACCTTGGAAGTTGGCGATGAAGCGGGTGCGCATCTCATCCCAAGAGGAGATCATGCCTGGAGCCAGGTTGAGGAGCCAGGTGCGGGCCCCGTCCTTGAGCGCCATGGGAAACCAGTTCACCATGACCTTCTCGTCTCCGTTGGTAGCTTCGATGCCCAGCTCATAGAGCTGGAGGAACTCCGCAGGGTTGGCCGTGTCGTCGTAACGAGGAGGCAGGTCTGGCTTGAACTTGCCGGGCCATGCGATGCTGTGTAGCTCGGTGGTGAAGGCGCAACAGCCTGCTGTGGTCACGTGAGGCCTTGCGTGACGGAGAGCTTGGTCTTGCATGTCCCCATGTGCTGCAGCTGGGAGCAACGCGGGGTCTTGACGCGCGGGAGCAGGAGCATGGTCGCAACATGCTGGAGCAGGGAGCGCCCAGGCAGCTTCTTGCGGGCGAGGGGCTTCTTGGCAGCTCTGCTCTTGCCGCGCTGGCACCTGACGGAGCGGGTTCCGCCCAGGGGCCACGCGCCTTGGAGCCATGGCGCCTTCTTGAGGAGGAGGCGGCCGTGGCGCCGCCGGAGCTTCGTCGCCCGCGCGGGGCGGGGTGTGGTGCAGCGGAACGGACGGCGCAGGAGAGCCCCCTACGGTGCTGACGAGCTCGGCGACGCGGTCAAGCCATTCTTCGTAGATGTCGTCGACGGGACGAGCCCCCTGCGCGCGGGACGAAGAACCAGCTGGGGTGAGCGAGGGAGTAGCGGTGCGGCCGTCTTGCCGCACGGACGGATGCTGAGACGACGCTTGCCGCTCGTCCCCCACCGGGCCGGTGGCGGCGTTGATGGCAGGTGATGGGGAACGGCGAGGACGCTCGCAGACAGGAGCCGCCTGGGTGACGCGGGAAGCGAGAGCGGCCCGGTGCTCAGCGCGGGCCCGACGACCGTCAGACATGGACGCGATGGTCGGTGGAGAACGGGGTGGTGGAAGATGAATTCCGGCGCACCCCTAACTGGCGCGCCAAATGTCGGATTTCGGGTTCCGGCAGACCCTTGAGGTTCGAACACTGGGGTGCGCGCGGAGATTTTGCCTTCTACCTACCTGCACCCCTCCGCCTCGCTAAGATCTAAGCTATGGAAAGAACAGCACAAGGGACACAGGGTTTATACTGGTTCGGGCCACTGCTGTGGTGTAATACCCTACTCCAGTGTGTGGTGTGGTGGATTGCCTCTTGGGCTGATGATGATGAGCAATACCAGGAAGAACAGCCTCACGAGGGTCTGCTCTTGGTTGGGGGGATGAACTGCTAGGGGGAGTTCAGTCACCCTTCTCTCTCTCTCTCTCTTCTCGATTGCGATCCTAGCTAGTTTCTGGGTTGGCCGATTCTCCATCCTTCTACCCTGTGGGTGGCTAGTCCTATTTATAGGCAAAGGCCCTGGGCCTCTTCCCCAAATATTGAGCAGGAAGGGCGCCAACAATTGGCCATTTTGAAGGGGAACATCTGGTACACTTATCCTGACTAAAGTTGGTCCTCGCCTGCCAAAGACTCTGGTGGTGACGCTCGCTTGGGCTCCACAATGACTTCCTCCCTGCCGTTGGACTAGTCTTGGTCTCGTTGCACCAAAACGGGTGCCTTTGCTTGATGCTCTCACCTGCGCTTGCTCCCTTTGCACCAAAGAGGAAAGGAGGACACTGCGCGGGCTGGCGCCCGCCTGGCGCCCTTGGTCGTCATGGCTTGCGTCACGGGCACCTCGTGAGGTACCCCGCCTTGATCTCTCCGCCTCCTCGCGAGCCAGCCTGATGAGGCCGTGCCTGAGGAAGCTCCGTGTCGTCCGCCCCGCGAGGCTTGGCCCCTCGCGAGGGTCTTGGGTCTGTGTTGATGAAGACCAGCCGTGCTGGGCCCCCTTTGAGCCACGCCGCAGGCCGCAGGCAAGCAAGTCTGGGGACCCCCGTTCCCAGAATGCGGACAGGGCCCTCTTGATGGAGGTAATACCCTAAGTCCTACTTGATTGACTTTGATGAGTATAGGGGTTACAAGAGTTGATCTACCACGAGATCATAATGGCTAAACCCTAATTGTCTAGCCTATATGATTATGATTGTGTCTCTACGGACTAAACCCCCCGGTTTGTATAGACACCGTAGGGGGCTAGGGTTGTACAGAGTCGGTTTATAGAGAAAGGAATATTCATGTCCACACGCTAAGCTTGCCTTCCACGCCAAGGAGAGTCCCATCCGGACACGAGGGAAGGCCTTCTATCTTGTATCTTCATGGCCCATCTGTCCGGCCCACATCACATAACCCGGACACCCGAGGACACCATAATCCATGACTCCCGCAACCTACAACTCTCCCATCTTGGGGAGGTAATCTCCATCAATATCTTCAACAACACCATCTCGTCTCAAACCCTAGTTCATCTTCTTGTGTTCAATCTTTGTACCAGAACTATAGATTGGTACTTGTGGGTGACCGGTAGTGTTGATTACATCTTGTAGTTGATTACTATATGGTTTATTTCATGGAAGATTATATGTTCATATCCAATATGCAATTTAATATCCTTTTGATCATGAGCATGATTATCCTATGTGAGTAGTTACTTTTGTTCTTGAGGTCTCGGGAGAAATCTTGTTGCAAGTAATCATGTGAATTTTATATGTGTCTGATATTTTGATGGTATGTATGTTGTGATTCCCTTAGTGGTGTCATGTAAACTTCAACTACATGATACTTCACCATATTTGGGCCTAAGGGAATGCATTGTGGAGTAGTTATTAGATGATGGGTTGCGAGAGTGATAGAAGCTTAAACCCTAGTTTATGCGCTATTCCATAGGGGACCGATTGGATCCAAAAGTTTAGCTATGGTTAGAATTTATTCTTAATAATTTTCTCGTAGTTGCGGATGCTTGCGATGGGGTTAATCATAAGTAGGAGGTTTGTTCAAGTAAGAACATCACCTAAGCACCGATCCACCCACATATCAAATTAACAAAGTAGCAAACAAAAATCAAACCAACATGATGAAAGTGACTAGACGAAACTCCCATGTACCCTTAAGAACGCTTTGCTTAAGAGACCGTTTTGGCCTGTCCTTTGCCTCAAAAGGATTGGGCTACCTTGCTGCACCTTTGTTACTACTATTGTTACTTGCTTGTTACAAATTATTTTGCTATCAAACTACTCGTTACTTATAATTTCAGTCCTTGCAAAGAATACCTTGTTGAAAACCACTTGTCATTTCCTTCTACTCCTTGTTGGGTTAGACACTCTTATTATCAAAAGGACTACGATTGATCCCCTATACTTGTGGGTCATCACCCATCTCCTGTGATGATCGGACATGGGTTAGTTGATTTGGATCACGTATCACTTAGATGACTTGAGGGGTGTCTATTTAAGTGGGAGTTCTTAAGTAATTTGACTAATTGACCTTAATATATTATGAACTTAGTCTTGATAGTATTTGCATATCTATCTCATAGATCAATAGCTCGCGATATAGCTCCTATATATTTTTGATATGTTCCTAGAGAAAACTAAATTGAAAGATGATAGTAGCAATGTGCGGACTGCGTCCATGATATGAGGATTATCCTCATTTCTGCACAGAAGAATTATGTCCTTGATGCACCGCTAGGTGACAAACCTATTGCAGTAGCAGATGTAGACGTTCTGAACATTTTGCAAGCTCTATATGATGACTACTTGATAGTTTAGTGCGCCATGCTTTATGACTTAGAATCGGGACTTCAAAAACATTTTGAATGCCACGAAGCATATGAGATGTTCCAAGAGCTGAAAATTGGTATTTCAGTTCATGCCCGTGTTGAGAGGTATGAGACCTCTGACAAGTACTTTGCCTACAAGATGGAGGAGAATAGCTCAGACAGTGAGCATGTGCTCAAAATGTCTTAGTACTACAATCGCTGGAATCAAGTGGGATTTAATCTTCCATATAAGATAGTGATTGACCGAATTCTCTAGTCACTATCACCAAGCTACTAGAAGTTCGTAATGAAGTTTAATATGCAAGGGATAACAAAAACGATTCCCAAGCTATTCGCGATGCTGAAATCAGCAAAAATAGAAATCAAGAAAGAGCATCAAGTTTTGATTGTTAACAAGACCAATTGTTTCAAGAAAAAGGGCAAGGGAAAGAAAAGGAACTTCAGGAAGAATGGCAAGCTAGTTGCTACTCCCGTGAATAAACCCAAGCTAGACCCCAAGCCTGAAACTAAGTTCTTCTACTACAAAGGAAATGTTACTGGAAGCAGAATTGCCCCAAATACTTGGCGGATAAGAAGAATGGCAAAGTGAACAAAGGTATATATGATATGCATGTTATTCATGTGTTCTTTACTAGTGTTCGTAGTAGCCCTGGGTATTTGATACTGGTTCAGTTGCTAAGATTAGTAACTCGAAACAGGAGTTGCAGAATAAGCAGAGACTAGTTAAGGGCGAGGTGACGATGTGTGATGGAAATGATTCCAAGATTGATACGATCACCATCACACACTCCCTCTACCTTCGGGGTGAGTGTTGAACCTACAAAATATTATTTGGTTTTTGCGTTGAGCATGAATATGATTTGATCATGTTTATTGCAATACAGTTATTCATTTAAGTTAGAGAATAATTTTTGTTCTATTTACATGAATAAAACCTTCTATGGTCATACACCCAATGTAAATGGTTTATTGAATCTTGACCATAGTGATACACATATTCATAATATTGATGCCAAAAGATACAAAGTTGATAATAATAGTGCAACATACTTGTGGCACTGCCTTTTAGGTCATATTGGTGTAAAGCGCATGAAGAAACTCCATGCAGATGGACTTTTCGAATCACTTGATTATGAATCATTTGATACTTTTGAACCATACCTTATGGGCAAGATGACTAAAACTCCATTATCCATATCAATGGAGTGAGCTAACAGCTTATTGGAAATAATACATACCGATGTATGCGGTCCGATGAGTGTTGAAGCTCGTGACGGGTATCATTATTTTCTCACCTTCATAGATGACTTAAGTAGGTATGGGTATATTTACTTGATGAGACACAAGTCTGAAACATTTAAAAAGTTCAAAGAATTTCAGAGTGAAGTGGATAATCATTGTAACAAGAAAATAAAGTTTCTATGATCTGATCGCAGAGGCGAATAATTGAGTTACGAGCTTGGCCTTCATATAAAACAATGTGGAATTGTTTCATAATGGTGTGTTCGAACATCGTAAACCATACTTTATTGGATATGTTGCGTTCTATGACGTGTCTTACCGATTTACCATAATCGTTTTGTGGTTATGCATTAGAGACAGCCGCGTTCACGTTAAATAGGGAACCATCTAAATCTGTTGAGATGGCACCATATGAACTATGGTTTGGCAACAAACCAAATCTTGGAGATGCACCGCTTATATCAAAAGGCTTCAGCCTGATAACCTCGAACCCAAATCGGAGAAGCGTGTCTTCATAGGATGCCCTAAGGAAACAATTAGGTACACCTTCTACCACAGATCTGAAGGCAAGAACTTTGCTGCCAAGAATGGAACCTTTCTAGAGGAGGAGTTTCTCTCAAAAGAAGTGAGTGGGAGGAAAGTAGAACTTGATGAGGTAATCGTACCTTCTCTCGAAATGGAAAATAGCACATTAGAGAAATCCGTTCCCGTGATGCCTACACCAACTAGAGAAGAAGCAAATGATAATGGTCATGAAACTTCAGATCAAGATGCTACTAAACCTCGTGGGTCAACCAGAGCATGATCTGCACCAGAGTGTTATGGTAATCGTGTCCTGGAAGTCATGTTACTAGACCAAGGCAAACCTACGAACTATGAAGAAGCTATGATGAGCCCAGATTCCGACAGTTGGCTTGAGGCCATGAAATCTGAGATAGGATCCATGTATAAGAACAAAGTATGGACTTTGGTGGACTTGCCTGAGGATCCATAGAAAATAAATGGATCTTCAAGAAGAAGACTGACGTTGATGGTAATGTTACTATCTACTAAGCTCGACTTGTCGCGAAAGGTTTTCGACAAGTTCAAGGAGTTGACTACAATGAGACTTTCTCACCCGTAGTGATGCTTAAGTCCGTGCGAATCATGTTAGAAATTGTCGCATCTTATCATTATGAAATCTGGCAAATGGATGTCAAAACTGCATTCCTTAATTGAGATCTTAAAGAGGAGTTGTACATGATGCGACCAGAAGGTTTTGTCGATCCTAAAGGTGCTAACAAAGTGCGCAAGCTCCAGTGATCCATCTATGGACTCGTGCAAGCATCTTAGAGTTGGAATATGTGCTTTGATGAGGTGTTCAAAGCATATGGTTTCATACAGACTTAAGGTGAAGCCTGTATTTACAAGAAAGTGAGTGGGAGCTCTGTAGCATTTTTGATATATATGTGGATGACATAATGTTGATTGGAAATTGTTAGTGTCAAAACTGGCTGATCTCGGGTAGGGGGTCCTGAACTGTGCGTTGAGGATCGAAGGTAACAAGAGAGGAAGGGGACACGATGTTTACCCAGGTTCGGGCCCTCTTGATGGAGGTAAAACCCTATGTCCTGCTTGATTATATTTGATGAGTATAGGGGTTACAAGAGTTGATATACCTCGAGATCGAAGTGGCTAAACCCTAGATGTCTAGCCTGTATGAATTCTGATCTCCTATACAGACTAAACCCTCTTGTTTATATATACATCGGAGGGGCCTAGGGTTGTACATGGTCGGTTTGCAGAGGAAGGAAATTACATATCCGGACACCAATATTGCCTTCCATGCATAGGAGAGTCCTACCCGGACACGGGGGAAGGTCTTCTACCTTGTATCTTCATGGCCCATCAGTTTGGCCGACATTAAGTAGTTTGGACACCCAAGGGCACCCTAATCTAGGACTCCCTCAGTAGCCCCTGAACTAGTCTTCAATGATGATACGTTCGGCACGCGGGTTTTCTTCGGCATTGCAAGGTGGGTCCCTCCTCCTGAGTACTTCAATGTAACCTCCTGAACAACAAAACTATATACGGCTCTGTATAATAGTCTCAACCCTTTGCTATGAAGGCAAGGTATTTAATCAAAATAATGTCTGCCAACTGACAACTTTTTAGCAAAATGTCACATCTAGCCTCTTTAAAATTTCGAACCGGTTTCTCGCCTCCCGCTTCGCGTTTTGAGGCACAATCTCTATTGACACGTCTTGTCAAAACAGAGATCATGTTCACTTATCACGAGATCCTCATCAATACGATTTTGGGTAATCGAACTGTGTCGTTCACACAAACCCTTGGGAATAGGCGAGTTTTAAAGCTTGAGGAGGGGGGGGGGGCGTTTGATATTCACCGCCTATATAAGGGGATAAAGATTCCTCTTTGTTCCCACGCCTTCTTCCTTCTCCTACTTTCCCATCTTCGAGCTCCAGCGCCCAAACTTCAATCTTTCCCACCGCCGCCAACCTCTCCAGCCATGTCCAGATCTGGCTCGAAGGGCAAGTGGGAGGCCTCCTCCGTCACGGAGAAGGGCGTCAAGGAGCTCCGGGAGGCAGGGTATCTGTTTGTGAATGTCGCGCACAGGCTCCCTGCCAAGAAACTAGTCATCCCACCCGTACCCCAATGAAAGTGTTGTGTTCATCTCTCACTTCCTCCGCAGCTTCGGGTTTCTAATCCACCCCTTCGTCCGGGGCCTCATGTTCTACTATGGGCTAGATTTCCATGATCTAGCCCTGAATTCTTTCCTTCACATCTCAGTGTTCATTGTCGTGTGTGAGGCGCTACTCCGCATCCCCCCCACACTTCGGCATATGGCTCAAAGTCTTCAATGTGAAGCCGAAGGTGGTCGATGTGCAGCATGCGGACTTCGGCGGTGCCATGGTGAGCAAGCTCCCCAACACCGTTTGGCCTAAGGGGGCCTTTATGGAGACTATCAAGGTGTGGCAACAGGAGTGGTTCTACATCACCGAACCCCGCGATGCCAAGTGGGCGGCCACTCCTAAATTCAGATCCGGGCCGCCTATGGGGCTCACCTCATGGACCGTTAAGGGTCTAGACTGGGGATCCACAGAGGAAGTGTTGATGCTGCAAAAGCGCATCACAAATATGATAAGGAAGAACACCAGTCTCACTAACGTGATTCAGGTGATGCTCTTCAGCCGGGTTCTTCCATGTCAACACCGGCCCTCTCACATGTGGGAGTTCAATCCGGAAGGTCCTCAGACCGTGAAGCACTTCTTTGACACAAGCACGAAGTCATCTAGAAGTTGTCGTTCAAGGCCCAAAAAGCATGGCCGATGGAGACCAAAGACATTGGTCTCGACAGTGAGAATCCAGCCACACCGGTAACTGTGCTATTCCCAAATATATATTTGATCAATAAGTTTTTAGGCATAATAAGGTTTCCGTCCCTTGTACAGGGCTAGATAGCAAAGGTGGAGCGGATCAAGTGTACGGCTCCGCTGCCTGAAGACCCGTCTGAACCCCAGCTGACGAAGATGCTGGTACCGATGCCCTATCAGGCGCCGAAGAAGAAGGCCAAGAAGAAGAAGGGCAAGGAGGGCAAGGGCGACCTCCACTAGAAGGGTCCTTTGGACACAGTGTCCGGAGAGACCGAAATCCCCTCCTCCCATGAGGGAGACGAGGACGAGGAGGAGGAGGAAGAGGAGGCGGAAAGAAACTCCCCTCTTAAGGGGAGGTAGAAAAAGAGGGCAGCCTCCAGGGACCCAGAGGAGGAGGCGCCCAAGAGGGGGAAGATTACCCTCTCGAATGGTTCAGATCCAGAAACCAAACCCATCCCCAAGAGGCTTCCCAGGGTAAATCCCCTGGCCGAATTGTAAGCATCAAAGGATTTATTACATGTATTCGGTCCTCTATGTTTTTAATATAACATATCATATTGTGTGTATTTCAGCACCGCACACGACCTCCCCAACCCTTCACTATCTGAAGGGAGTTCTCTGCGGCCTGAGATGGCAGAGAGCGAGACACCTCCTCGAGCCCGTCCACCCATTGCTACGGATGACACCAAGGTGTTGTCCCGAAGGACCTCCCCAGGTTGCGATGGAGTGGGCGAGGCGGCCGAAATGACGCCCGAGGGTAATACCTTGGCTACCGAAGACATGGGGGATGTGATCCCCATGGCGACCGAGAGCGAGGCCCCGACTTGTCCAGAGACCCATGTGGTTCTGGAATCGGGCGAGCAATCCCCTTTGAAAGAGGGGGGAGCATCAGCTCCGATGGCGACCTCCACTAATCCGGAGGCGCGGAATGCTCTGGTGGAAGCACTACAACGTGCTTCCATCGTGGAGGAGCACCGCACCCTGATGGGTGTGGTGGTTGAGAAGGTTCCGTCCGCCAAGAGTGGGCTGAACGAAGCCTTCACCAGCCTGCTAACAGGCTTCGAGGTATGCGATGTAATGCTCTAGATGCTTTTGTCATATGAAGGAAATATACCTGTATATAGATAGTAGCTGAGAGAGTCCTGGACTAAGGGGTCCTCAGGCGTCTGGCTTGTTGGACATGGGCCGGACTATTGGGCCATGAAGATACAAGATGGAAGACTTCCTCCCGTGTCTGGATAGGACTCTTCTTTGCGTGGATGACAAGCCAGGCGGCTGGATATACAATTTCCTCTCTATGTAACCGACTTTGTATAACCCTAGTCCCCTCCGGTATCTACATAAACTAGAGTGTTTAGTCTGTAGAGAACAATCATAATCAGATAGGCTAGACTTCTAGGGTTTTAGCCATTACGATCTCGTGGTAGATCAACTCTTGTAACCCCCACACTCATCAATATTAATCTAGTAGGACGTAGGGTTTTACCTCCATCGAGAGGGTCCGAACCTGGGTAAACATTGTGTTCCCTATCTCCTGTTACCATCAACCTCAGACGCACAGTTCGGGCCCCCTACCAGAGATCCGCCGGTTTTGACACCGACATTGGTGCTTTCATTGAGAGTTCCATTGTGTCGTCGAAGTCAGGGTTGATGGCTCGCCTCGTGATCAAGAACAACATCACCGCTGATGGAGCCCTGGCCTCAGGCCAAACCCTGTGGTTGGCTGGCTTCGTCATGACCGCCCGTTCGGCCGATGAGCCGACGATGACTTCTTGGGTCATCGAAAATCACCTCCGAATTGACTCTGAATGCTCGAGACAGATGGATCCAATGGAATTATCGTCCTTGAACGAACTCCTGGATCGCATCAACACCTTGGGGGTCGCTACAGATGACGATCGGATTGGGCTTAAACCCGATAAGAGAGAAATCAAATCTCCATCGATCACCCACCAGATAGCGGTAGTGGAGGAGCAAAATAAGAACTCTCCCTCTACACCGAGGAAGAACTATGTTCGGATCTCCAAGATCGAAGAGCCGGATACCTGTCCACGAAACGACATGCCTTGTCCTCTGAACTTGGAATCAGATGGTAGACCCAAAAAATCGGTCGATCCTCCGGAGCCCGAACTATTCGGCTTGGAAATTTCTCAAGCTTTGGATCTCAAATTGGGTCAGGGTTTGGATTTAAATCCACCCACCCACCCAGATATACGCGATCTCACATACCTACGGCAGCAGTTTCTGGAAACAGTCCATCACTTTTGGGCCAGATTCCTCCTTGTCAAGAAAGATCAAGGATTCCCTTGACGAAGACGCGATCTCAATATTCCGCAATAATTGTACGGATGAAGGAATACTCAATGCTATTAACCGCCTTCCCGTCTTACACTTCGCTGACTTGGCAACCATAGTACAGAAATACTACGCAATGGAAAGCCCCTGGAAAACTCAGGCAGCTCGTTGGGAATCGCCAGTTCCCACTCAACCTTCTGTCCGGACAAAAAGGATGCACCCTCATGGGACGCCCGACACATCAGTAAAGAAATCCAAACCCATCACGCGGCGCAGAACCGTCCTGGAGGGATGGCTCGATAGGCCGTGCAAAATACACACAACACCGGGTACCATACCTACCCACAACCTTAGAGCATGTTGGATACTCCGGCAAGT